>NW_027271417.1:807500-965000 GCF_040938485.1 Diadema antillarum
GTCGTGAATTAGACGCAATCGAGAAGGGTGAGGTACCTCACCCAATTTTCCATAGAGACAGTGGTTAAGAACATCCACACAGCAATGGGTACTGCAACCTTCCGTCTGTCTACGGAGGACAGCGTTAATGGCAAAATATAAAAGAGTCCTCCGGACAGACGGATCTTTCTGTCTAGGCATAGCCATGAGTGTCTTCGAGACTTTGACATCTTGCATGTCTTGCACACAGACGTTACGACTACAGTACTCAGTAGTCTCAGAAGTAACGACATAAGTTGAAAAGAAACTATAAATAATATGATTTGGGATCTAATTTGAAATTGGATGGCGTTTACAGACTAGGCTTCATAAGCATCACGCGATTGAATACATGGGACTACACTCTACCGCAATTAATGGTTATGGTAGTCCAACTGAAACTGTTATTTTGAGCATGATTTTAATAGGATTATAGCTTACCATTCACTTCACTCGTGGACAGTGGGCTGGCTTAGGTCGTCATTCATCTTTCAGATGGTTTGGTTCTCACTCTGAGATCTGGATTAGGGCCAAAACCTAATTCTAGGCCAGTAAGTTGAACAAAGCTCAAAATAATGCAACTGCGACGGTTCGTAAAACCCGCATTGCTCTTCACCCTAGCAATTCGGGTTTCACGAACCGGCGTATCTTTACTGCGTCGGTTCGTGAAACCCCTTTTTCTCAATTTCTCGATATTTCGAGTACCGTCGTTTTTTTCTTTCTTTGATAAAATTAAGAATAATTAATTTTGTGATCTAAAATTTTGGGATTTGGTAGAGTTTTGAAAGCACTTTCATTTGGTACCAATATCTCGATTTTGAAAATTTTGACCAAAATCGAAATAGCGTCGGTTCGTGAAAACGCCGACGATATGACTCTATGATTTTACTCTATTTATTTGACTTTACTCTTCATTTCTGTCTACTCTGTTCATTTGGCTCTACTCTATTTCATACTTGACTCTACTCTGTCTACATGTAATTGACTGTACTCTTTATTTGACTCTGTATTCTATTCATTATAACCATCGTGAATGGAGTGTGAAATTGTACTAAAATGCATTAGGTGAACATGAAATACACACTTAGCGTAAGAGAGAAGTGACTCCCAAGGACAGGAACAAATACTGTATATGGTCAGTTTTACGGTAAAGGGTGTAACTTTCAATTTTTAGCCTTTTGGCCCACCCTGAACACATAGATTTACAGATCTCAAAGATTTTTTCCCATGTGAGTCACCTTATGAGTAGCCACCTTGGGTAGCATAATCAGGTCCAGGTATTGATGCGTTTTGTTTTGACAGTCACATATGTACCCTAAAAATGACTATTTTGTTGCATTGAAATTTATATAACATTTTTGAAATGTTAATAATTTTCTACAGCAACTGCAGAGATCTAATTTTTTATGTTAAAAGCATAGTTGTATGGTCAATTGAAATGACCAAATTAGTTTGGTTTGTTTCTGGCCCTTTATTTTAGAATACTATGACTTCAAATTTGAGGTTTCGGAGGCTTCATTTTCCGTTAACAATTGTTTACAAACTTTGATGGACAGTAATGATCAGTGGATGTGTTTTGGTTGCTTTCTTTTATGCTGAAAATAGTAAGGTACAGCTAAACTTTAGACTTACATCAAAGTTTACTTGATTCTAGGGCTATTTGAAATTTTGTGATAATTTTATTCCATCAAGTGAAATTTCCGTTAGCAGTTTTGAAGCCTCCGAAACAAAGTGTTTAGTCAAATAATATGAATATAGATAAGAGAAGTGACCTAATCTATATGTCAAAATGTAGGATATGGGGCCCTAACCTAATAGACCAAAAATAGTTAAGATCCGCCAAACTCTCTGAAAATAGGAGACAATACAAATTTTCTGTTAACACGTGAAGCCTCCGAGACGCATGAAGCCTCCGAAACAGCAAAAACATCTAATTTGACATTTCTGATAAATTCTTTGAGTGTCTGCCCCAAATTATGCCATGAAATCATCAACAGACATGGACAGACAACAAAAATAATAAAAACATTATGATACTGCAATAATTTTTTGAGCTAATACACTTTATAGAGAAAAAGTGGTTTCGGAGGCTTCAAAAGGATGTTAACACTGCATTTTTGTGATTTTCTCTGGACAAAATCAAATTAGATTTATTGTTCACCCACCCAATGATCGCTTATGACATATCTAAAGATATTTAATCACATTCAGTGTTCTGGCTGCTTTGTTTACTCACCAATATAGATTTACTATACGATTTACCTATTTTTCTTAAACAGTGCAGACGTGTCACACATAACTCACCTTTTCATTCAGCAATAAAATATTAGCAGATGAGGATGTTGCCCCATAAATATGTTTAAACAGTGTATATCAACTAAAAAAGACAAATTTACCCATCACTTTCTACATAACATACATGATTTTCATAAAAACATAAGGCATACCAGATTAATTTTCCAGATGTTTCGGAGGCTTCATTTTATGTTAACAGCATGTAAATGGAATGTTTTGATTACAATTTTGTAATTCTAAGTCTATCAAATAACTGTGTGGACTGAATGAGACTTAATGATTCCTCAAGCAAGGTGTAGATAGTTGTTTAAATGTATGAAAAGCATTTATTCTGTAGGTTTCCTTTTGAAACAATGGAACAGGCTAGATATTGTGAGTAATGAAAGTGACTTCCAGCTTGCGTGCATGCCCACATCATGCAACAGTAGTGCAACAAAGCAAGTAGTTGTGGATACATCAATGTTCATAAGTTGGATAACTCATTTTTACTCTTGAGAGAAGTTGAAGTGTTGTGACCATATTTGTATCACTCTTTTGACTGGTTAGACTTTGATAATGAAGAACAAACAATTGATTATTTAGTGTTAAATACACTTTTTTTTTAAAGAACTGAACACTATTCCTGTCCTGAAGATTCAAGGACTTTAATAGATGGTTATTCAAGAGGGAAGCATACACTTAACTAAGAAATATATTACTTTTGAATTTAAGGTTGTATCTTTTATGCATGATCCAGAGCAAATGGTGGAAAATACTTTTTGGATTTTTACACTTTCGACTCACTATCATCTGAGTATGATAGTTTCGAAACACAATCTTTTACATGTCCATTTATAACCCATTGACAAATCCATTCCATTGTTACTCACATGGCATTTGTTTTTGCCATGTACTAAAATCTTGACTTTTTCAGCTTTCCATTTCTTAACAAGTTCTTTGGCTTTCATTTCCAATACTTATTTGGAGGAAAATAATTAATCAATAAATTTGTGATTGGATTTGACAATAGCTAACATCTTGCAGATTATCATTTCTGTGGTGTGACTTGGATCACAGGGTACTGTTTTGGAATTTTGACATTTGATTACTTCATTCAGACAGGTTTTCATATCAATCTGTATGTCAGATCTAAGGCATGCAAGGTGCAACACAATCTTGATACTATACCCTATTTTCCATACTTTATCATGCTGGCAGTGACCACTTGACTATTTTTGATTAAACAAAATGTAACTTGTGTTACGAAACATTTCTTCGCATACATGTGTGAGACTCTATGACATGTTTGCGGATGTAGTTCTCAGTGCAGTAAATGGACAGTAATGGTTGGGATAGGATTGTTTATAAATGACATATAGACCTCTACTTATAAATAGCCTGTTGCCATGGGGTACATGTAGTTTACATGGGTGGGTGACTGGAGAAGTTATGTTCATGAAGAACAATATTGAAATGATTGAAATCTTTATAATCTGTTTAGTCCTGGCTTTTCTGGAAAAAGTTACAAGCCCCTAACTATTTTGAAATTCAAAGGGTTAAAACTGTAGTCTGTGGGTTCATATACTATTTAAAACAAACTTGTGGGTTTCTAAAAAACTTAGATATTTAAACACATTTGCTGCTTTTCAATTTTTTGCTAAAAAGGTTGTCATTTTTAGAAACAGTAAAAGTTCTGTTAGCAATTTCTCAATGCGTACCTTCAAAAACAGGCCTCCTAGCTGTCACAGGAGTCACACAAACTGGAATTTTATAAAATAACTATAAAAAAAAAGCCTTTGAAGAATTTAAAAAAAAAGAAAAAGAAAATGATATGAAACAGGGGTGACTTGTATACCACAGAAAAAGAAAGTAAAATTCTAACTATCATATAATATTATAGGGAACTATACATTTGGTCAACATTTTTTTTTTATTCAAATTCGTACACAGTCATGGGTAGGGTATGTACATTTATCTTTTCAACAGGCGATTCAAAAAGATGACTGGGATCTTGACCATTTCAATTTCTATTGAGCTCCATGATAATATCACCAATATATTGATTATTCCAACTCCATTTTGATTATGACTGTTTGATGATGACCCTTACATGGAATGGCTGATCGGTGTTTAAGATTGCTGTTCTATAACCATGATCACTGCATTTGATAGCTATAGTAGGGGATATCAGGCATGGTCATATATGCAAAAGAATGTTTATAAACCTTTTTTCCCCTTTCTATATTTTACAATGCTATGTTGTAATCTAACCGTCATGCCATCACATAGTATATTTTCTATCCCTTTCTCATCAACAGTTGAAATTGATTTCACATGTACATATGTATATAAAACAATTATGATGGGTGGTTTATGTCAATATACATCCCACAAACTGCACTTATAAAGCAAGCAAACATAATCTTTGCATTAAGTCTATAGCTACAGTTCTAACTCATGGAAAGTAATTCTTACTGCATTATGATGAAAAGTTTGACAAATGCATACAGCTGTTCATGTGTGTAGCCTAATCATGTTCTGCATTGCCAAAGTCATGGATATGCAAATACAGTGTATGTATACAACTGAGCATAAAGATTTAAAATATTTTTCTTTGTCTCTTAACATATATGTTGGAAAGTCTTTTTTCTGCATACAAATAAATACTATTTTACATGTTACAACATTGTTAGTTATTTGGAAACAATCAGCTGCATTAATGTACTTCATATCACCTTTAAAATGGGCCATTTTTGCATGTTAACAGTCATGATGAAGCCTCCGAAACATGCGTTGCTGCTAACTTTAAACCGCAAAAAAAAAAAAAAAAAAATGTTCCTAATCAGTGTACTTTTATTGCTACTGTTGCAGTTTCCTTTAGAATCATATTGCCTCATGTAATGTCATAAATTCGAACTGAGCATTGCTCAAAGTGTACACGGTTTGTTATTCACTTTTGTGGAAGCCAATTTCCTTATAATAATAAGTACATATTGTATGAAGGGTAAACATTATGCACTGCCTTAAAATGTACATCTGTATACTGTTATTCACATTTTATTGATGCCTTGTTCTTATTCTAGCATGTAGTGATAGTTGCTTACTGTAGTTTTATCATTTTAAGTGAATACAGGACTAGAACTTTGTGTTAGCAGTTTTGAAGCCTCCGAAACACACTAGTTTGTTAACTGAAGCCTCCGAAACTCACAAGTCTGAAAATTTCAACTTTGTCAAAAATAATCAAATTTCTTTGGGATTTGGGTTGATAAATGTTTGTTACCAAGAGATTATTTAGGGCTATGTTTAGAGTGGCTCTTGCTTCTAGAACATTCTTTTAACTTAAAAATAGTTTGTCAGGTACCATTTTTACCTTGAAATTTGAAGTTCACATCCAAATAATTGCAAGAGCGAATATCTGTTGGGGGAAAAGTGTTTTGATATTTCAAATATATGTTCACAGCAAATGAAAAGTTGCATTACCTCCACCATTTATCTTCATTTGGTTGCTGTGGGTGACCAAAACATTCTTGTTGTTTTTACCTAAATTTATCTAAAATTCCATAATAGTAACTTCATTTTTCATATTCAGCCTAAGAATTAAGCTCTGGAATGACAAAATATTGAAAATATAGACATTCCTATATAAAATAAAAGCAAAGATAAAAATGGAAACACAACTTTAATTTTTGACCCTTGCCACATCAAAGTTACACCCTTTACTGTAAAACTGACCATATGCTTTCACTTTAACAGAAGATTTCATTCTCTGTCATAATGATGTGATACAACCCTGGATATACATGTGACAAATGCCATTATGTCTTGTTATTGTGCAAATTTAATTGCACATGGAAACCTGGAGTGGATGAAATCCTGTTGGAAGTAAGATGAGCGAGATGCTACATCAAGTTGAAGCTTTTTATCTCCCAGGACTTCGGCATGCATACTGTCTTTCTCATAAAATGTGTGATTATGAACACTGGAAGACAAGAACGATTGAAGTTTTATGTTTGAATTGTCTGTTGGCATTTATAGCACTTTTGAGTGAAATAAGACATCCATTCGGCGGCAACTATGGGAATGAATACGGATCAGGGAGTACTCGGAGATCTTGAACCTTCCGTAATCATGATGCCTACTTTTTATAGTCGAGCAATTCAAAATGAGAGCAAGGAATATCAGTTGATTCGGAGAGAAGGTCAGCCCAGATGGTACGGAGTAGAAACAATGGATTTCCATGTTGACTATGGCTGTGTTTTACAGCAAGTTGGAATAAAGCAATTATTATTTCCCTTGGTGACTTGTTTGGCTGATGTTTCATACCTTCCATTACACAGATTAATGCCAGTGTTATCTCGTTCTTCTTCCATGTCAGGCCAACATTCTTGTATTGTTTTGTGTCTAGGTTTTTTCATTGTTGTCCCCTTTTTGATTCTCTTCCCAATTTTCCTTTTAGGCTCACTTTCTTCCTTTCCTTCCTACCATTGAGTCATGTTTGATTTTCATTTTCAACATCTTGACTGGTTTATTTCTTTTTTTCTCTATATCTGTCACCTTCCTTCTTATTCTCCTCCCCTGATCTTTTTGCTCTTTTCTTCATCTTGTGTAAATTCATCTTCATCAAAGTGTAAATTTCTAAACTTGAATGTGTATGTATAGCAGTAATCAGACTCATTTCCTAATGATTCAAGTATGTATCTGTGTCTTTGTCTGTGTCCTGTCTTCTATAGGACTTGCCACACACTGGGACATATACTTTGGAATTATCTGCCAGAAATTGTCGAAACAGTTTGCCCTCTGCTTTGTTGAGGTAAGTACTTGGAGTTTTGAAGCTTGCAATGGCATGTATATATAGCTTCATGGTACATGGTCATGTATCTTGAGTAAGATTTCCTCGTTACATTGAAAAATTGATAGGTTATATATGACTTAAAACTTCAATTGAGACAGCAATGCGGGACTTGTATCCATGATATTTCATAAAATATATTTTTCTCATTCAGAGGGTAATCATCACTGACAAGGAGAGTCCACATAACACCCAATCTTTAAGATGATACTTTAAAACAAGAATCCCATATAATGATTAAATCACAAAACTGGAGTAAATACGGACACGCAGCGCTACCAATATAAACCTGATCATGTGCAACAGCAATTTTCTGCACACACCACAGGTTAACACAAAAGCTGACAGGAATAAAGTTCACTGAGAGGTTGCTCAAACTTTTTAATTCCATTGATTATAATATCCACCCGACTAAAGTAAAACTGCAGGTGGGGACCCCCTGCTGCTCATGGATAGAGTGTCTCTGCAACATTTCCATTGTCTCGTGGAGACTAGCCTAGTCATCGGGGAGTCGCGAGGAATCAAACATGCTCAATATTATCTAACTTTTTTGAGTCTCCAGCTGGTCTTGACGACATGTCCATGACGTCTCGGTGGTGTCTCAGTAGATGTGGCCAAGACATGGAGAATAATTTTTGTCTGCAAGGTCTCCGAGACCTCTCCGTGATCTTGCAGAGACCCGTTGGTTTCCTGCCAGAGACATTGTGGAGATATCTTGGAGATATGTCATAGATATCATGGCAACATCTCCGCGACTTCCAGCTGAATAAGTTGTCTCCTTGTTTTGAGACATCTTGGAAGTCACCCTGCAGTCATCTTCTTGTCGGGAGCGCAAGCCATAATTTTGTCTTTCAAGTCGCATGAGTCGCAACGACTGATGAGTCACAGCAAAGTCTCCTCCTGTGAAATACGTCCTTTGAAAACATGAATAATTCTGGAGACTGAGCACCATAGTGCCAGATAGAATGTTGCAGAAATTCAAAGGGAGCCTGCTTGACACTGCAACTGATCGACAATTGCCCTACTTTGACGTAAATAAGCTCCAAATTAATCAGTGTTCATGTATTAACCATGATAGAACATGATGTTTGACGCTGTATGTACACTAGCCCATTTACGTAAAAGAAATGATCGGCATAGCTCAAAGTCAATGGAAATTCCACAGCCTTGCAGGGAACAAGTTAAAGAGTCTCAAATAGTTTCCAAAGAGAGTATACTATTTTAACCCGTTGAGGACGGACTGACTTTGCTATAACATAACACGCATTTCCCATAGACACTTGCCCGAGTATACTCGGGACTCGTCCTCAACGGGTTAAAGAGGAAATCCACATCTGTTTTGTCTTTGTGTTTGCAAAAACAAAGTAAAGCAGAGTGGTAGTAAAAGGTGATTGGGTCCCACCTTTTATTAGGACTTTTCTGTTCTTGGATATATCAGTAATTTCAAAACAGATTTTCATCAAATAAACTTTAAATTCCTCTTCGAATTGTATGTTCTTTCATATTTCTTAAGAGCTTTCTCATTATCTTACAAAGAAAGTTTGAAACCTGAAATGCCATCTCTACCAAACCTCTACCATCCCTTTATGATGCATTTGTGGCTTCTATGTAGTTTAAATCCTTTAGAGATATTCTTAAGATTCTTAAGACTACTTGTATTGAACAAACTTCGGAGCTTGGGATCTCGCAAACCTAAGAAGTGAAATGAAATGATACATTCAAACAATTTTTCACATCAAACATGTACTGACATAAACAGTGTCTGGAATTATAGTGTCAGGACTTGGAGAATGTCATAATCATTGACAAATATTGGGAATATTCAAGAATGAAAAATAACTTCTCTCCTCCAAACCTGAAATTTTGGTTGGAAAGTTAACTGCTGATGTTGAATGCCTGGACAGGTACAAATGTATTGATGAACATTTTTGACAAATGGGAGTGTTAGACAAAGGAGGCCTCTATGGGTCTTTGAAGGACAATTTCATATGCATGTGGATTGAGTGAATGCAGCAATATCAATAGAACACATCAATGACTGTTTGAGGAAAATCGAACAATCTGTTCAAAAGTTATTAATTTTTTAAGTTTCTGTGCAGTCACTGCTGGATGAGAAAACTACTACAGTGTATGATGTCACATGCATAAGAAAAATATAGAGAGAATTTCACGAAATTCTATTTTTTGAAAAAAGTATGCATTCCCTCAATGCCTACGTAAAGACTTTAGAGGCAAGTGAAATGCTCTTTTATTGTGCAAGAAAAGTGAAAATATGTTGAATTTTCTTTATATTTTCATTGTATCATTCTACACATGTGACATCACAAGCTGTAGTAGTCTTCTCATCCAGCAATGGTGCCACTGGAACTTCAAAACTTCATAACTTTTGAATGGCTTTCGCGATTTTCCTCAAACTTTCACTGAATGTGTTCTATAAATGTTGCTGCATTCTTTCAGTTCACATGTACGTGAAGTTGAACTTGTCCTTTAATCCCTCACTACCCCCAGCTTGACAGCGAGGCAGACGTGCATCCATTAGCTTGTATCTGGAGGGTGATGAGATGAGGTGAGGGCATCCCCAACCTTCTCATATTTGCTCTCCCGATATACACATGGCGAGTCGAATTACTTGTATTTTGACAAGTTGTCAGCTCTACTAGACTTGCCACTTCATGCAGTGGATGAAATGTTTCCTCAGTCTTGGTGTCCTCTCCCCCCCCCCCCCCTCTTTTTTTGTTGTTGTAGTTTTTTCTATCCCTTTCAAAGCCCACCTTCACCTTCGTGTCTGCTGGAAATGTATATCAAAACAACTTCCCAGTAAGCAGGTGCATAACATATATGCATTTAAAAGAGCATGAATCTTGCCTGTAGATTCTGCTTTCGTGAAAACAACAACCATGTTTGTGCTATTTTTGAGTTACGCATACTCATCCAGACTTTCCAGTTAGAAAAAGCACCCCGTTGAATGAGGGCTTTTTTATCATTAGTGCTAATAAAGGTTAGCACAGAGCAGAATGGCCTGTGGTTCCCGGGAAGGTACAGCAATATTGAAACATTGACATATTGAACATTTTGACAATGTTCTAAATGATATGAAATAGCTCACTGCATGTTTATTCTTGTCATTATAGATTATGTTTATTTGGAAGCCTAATTAGACTTTACCAAGAGAATGGTGTGTGACAGAAGTAATTTTGACATATTTTTCTTGACCTTTGACCTTTTTCCAAATTACATGATTTATATATATATATATATATATATATATATATATATATATATATTTATATATATAAAAGCAAAAAAATGGTAAAGCAAAAAACTATTTCAAAAAATGGACAGGCGGTTTCGGGCGTTTTAGGGATTAATAAGATGGGCAGTTTTGGGCGTTTCAGTGACTAATGGCTTAAACTAGGTTAGTTCTTGTGACTTCATGGGGCTAAGGTCTCAGCAGTCTCCAGGGTAGTATGGTAACAGGGGACACAAGAATAGCAAGCTGCGTTTGCTGTAGAATACATTGTACTGCCAGAATATGAGTGCCTAATTCCTTGTCTGGTACCCACGGGCCACTTAATTGGAGACATGTGTTTGCGCACCGCCAAACTTTGCAGTAATGAATGGCCCGATGTATGAAATATGCAATGTGGCCGACATACGCCCATTGTGATTGGATTTCAGGCATGGTGTAGCATAGTGTTTTCAGCAGGGTTACGTCAATGCAATCATTGTCCACTTAAGTGATTTCTAGCATCTTTATAAAAAGAAGGGGAAAAAATAGCGTCTAGATTGGAAAACCTGATGTTCAGGCAGAAATTACACATGGCAGTCTGATGAAAAGTCTGTTGTGGTGCTCCCGCCTGAAAAAAAAAAGAAAAGAAAAGAAAATGCCCAAGTCCGTTTGCAGTGCTAACAGTAACACTGAAATGATCACATCACATGTAGCTCCCAGAGAAAGGTGATTTGTATGCATAGCACTTTAAGTTGTTATGAAGTATGATAATAGTGACGATAATGGTGGTGATGATGATGATGATGATAATGATAGTGATTAACAGCATTTTTCTTTTGTTTAAAGTTTTTTTTTTAGTCAAAACAAACAAATTTGAAGAAATGATAGATTAGAAATAATGTTGCGATGTTATTAATTGTGAAGATTATAAGCCCTTCTTAATCATGTAAAATGTGGATCAGAAGTGCATGTGTGGAGATTGACAACTAAATATTAGCCGGGTTCACACGTACAAATTAGCGGGATGACGATCGCGATGCTCATCCCGAGTTTTTTTGCGAGCGTCCACACGTACCAAATTAGCGGGATGGCGATCGCGATCGGTATCCCGCTAATTTGGCGAGCGTCCACACGTACCGAATTATCCCGCTAATTGCCGATAGAGACAACAACAAAGCCTGCAAACTGGGTCACACAGCGCCCTCCTCTATCACTGCTTGCGCGCACTTACCTTTGTCCATTGTCTTTTACGCGTCAGTGGTGTGGTTCGCGCGCTGTTGTTGTTGTGCTCCAAAGAGGTGAAGGACCTCTTCGCAGAGGCCTCGCTGTTGTGATGTGCGCATTGCATGATGGGATGTAAAAACTCGAGATTCTAATCCCGACCGTTCACACGTACCAGCGCGGGGCCAATTATCCCGCTAATTGATGAACCAGCGCAAGATTTCTTGGGATTAGCATCGCGATGCTTATCCCGCTAATTTTCGGGTTTTTTCTGTCCACACGTGCAAAAAACTCGGGATGACGATCGCGATGCAAATCTCGAGATTTGTATCCCGCTAATTGGTGTACGTGTGAACCCGGCTATTAAGGTAGTAGAGAAGAATAATGCAGAGAATGTTATATTGTTATGGAACTGATGAGCTGTTTACTGGCTTTGCTGAATATTTCCTCCTCTGGTATTTAACACTTATGGATTATCCTGTGTCACTGTAAGTTGCTTGTGTTATATGTGTGGTGTGTCTGTGTGTGTGTGTGTGTGTGTGTGTATTGGCCTAGATATATGTGCGTTGTGGTAGAGTGTGTGTAGTGCATCGCTTCAGAAATAGGAGAATTAGCCATCAGTCTGGAAATAAGTCATCAAGCACGAATGCAGCTGATAGTCAGCCATGCAGACTGAGTGATGGATCTGGGGTAGCCATATTTGCTTCCATCTCTTACCAAACAGCATAAGACTCTCTCATATCACTGGTGCACATAAAAATAGCAGGCTAATGTCACCGTGCAGTATTTAGCAAAGGTCCGAAAATAGGGTCAGTGAATTTGCGACAGTATTTGTGAGAGAGGGGCGCATGTTTGTTGCGGTGAAATCTAGCCCCCTCTGTGTGAGGAGAGAGAGTGGGAAATCACACCGCCACCAAGCGCTTTGGCACACGATCCCACGCATGCCGGCTGATGATTTCTTGACATCCAATACCAGACTAATTTTGAGGAGGGGATGAAAACACCAACCATTCGCTCTCAGTACGCAGTGTTCCATGAGGTATTGGCAAATTTTAATTCCAAACAAATGATCTCCATGTGTCCCATGTCACTTTAAACCTACAGAGAAATATAATACAAACAAAATTAGGACACATATGTTTTTTAAGAGCAAATGACTACCCATCTAAGTTCAATGGTTTATCAATACAGCTTAGGCCTACATTGATAAACTGACTTTGTCTTGGATTTCTATTTAAGGGGAAAAACATGTTTTTATCATATAAAATTCTGACTATAGTATGAGAAATATGTGCATTCCTGGCATGATAGAAATCGTTTCTTGTAATAGACAGACTTGTTTCAGAGATGCAGTTTAACAAAGTCTTCGCAAGATCACACTTTAGGGGCAATTTTCAGAGTCAAAATCTATAGTACATCATGGATTTGTTCCTATCACATCAGCAAGCTATAGTATAGAATGTAACCCTGAGGTGTTGTCTTTTAAAGGCAAATTATTGACTATGTACATTGTAGATTATTACTTTGGTGACGTAATGTCGATTTGATTATCATTTATTAAAATTAAAAAGGATTGTTGGTAAATACAGATGAGTAGAGGAAGACTAATTCCCAGTATTTGACCTGAAACGACTTGAGTGCTGCAAGTGCAAGGTGCAAATCCAATAAAATTGTCGGTACCACATATCGCGTACACCCAAGAAATGGACGGGAGATGCTGGCCCCTAGCAGTTCACCCCAGGTGACCATCAATAGCAAGTACTGTAAAAGTGGATATTTTCGCGCGACTAATTTTTCGCACTTGGCCGGGTGAGAAGAGTTTCGCGTGTTTTTAATTCCGCAGAATCAAGACATCACGCACAGGAACATATGGCAAGCAAAAATATTTGTGTGCTTTTATTTTCGCGCTAGTTTCTGATTGTGTGAATGCACGAAAATTTCAACACCGTGAACATTTCCGCTTTTACAGTAAATGGTAGCAACTGGGCACATGGTGCCATACAGGAAAAAAAAAAGAAGTAAAGTGGGATTGATGATTGATGGAATATATGTCTGTTGCCTTAGAAAAACCGTTGCATCCCCATTTACCCCACCCCCATATCCATGCCATACCCCACCCCCATCAATACCAACCATTCAGTCAAACGAGAATCGGCAACTGCTATCTGTGGGACAAGAATTCCGAGCATTCCTGTTATGCAGTGGGCTCGTAATTGTTCTATTAATTTCTGCGCCCCCCTTTAATGAGTATCTAGTCCAATGGAACATCAAGGAAGTACGTACAGTGGAGGAGTGGTATGAGGAATAGGTCACTGGGTGGGATTGACGTTGATTTCACTGGTAAAGATGACGGCCTGTCCATCCCGTCCATCCCATCAGGGTCTGGCCCTGGGGGCTCCCCAGTGATGAGACGTGTGTTTGAGGGATATGTCAGCAGCGGGAGGTAACAGTAGGCTACACTGAGATGATGTTTGGGGAAAGGAGTGGGCGTGAGGGGGGGGGGGGGGGCTATTTAGGCACTCACAGTTTGATGGACTGTGTTTTGCTCTGGCTCTGACCTTTTGAGATACGTGGAATGAAGCTTCATAGACTCCTTATCTACTAATTCCTTATTTCATTCTGTCATTGCTTCTCATTAATTGATTTGTTTTTCTATTTTTCTGTCCAGTCTTTTTTCACATCCCATTTTATATTCATATCTCTGCCTTTATATTTCTATCTAGTTTATCCATGTATATCCTTGCTATTCATATCTACAGTCAGCTCTAAATGCATTGGCCTTGCACAAGTCTAGCATTGGCTGTTTAGGTTGAAACAAATTTTCAGACCCAATAAAAAAACAAAAAAACAAACAAAGGGGAAAAAAACCAAGAAGGTTGCCCATTCTAGATTGGCATATAAACTTCATATAAGCTTTAATGCGTAGACATATGAAAAAAAAAAGTACACACACACACTGATATTCTGAGTCATAGAATTTCACTTGTGGCTCAAGTATTAAGTATTCTGTGCATGTTGCAGAGGTTCAGCAATGCACGGAGCCTCCCGAATACTGTCTGCAGCCTTCTCGTGATGGGATAACTGTTGGACCCTGAGATGGCTTAATTAAAGAGTTCCATCTCTCAGACATTGATTGAAAGTGATGTGGAAGAATAAGGGCCGCTGAAGTGTAAACTGTTTAAACAAAGGCCTCAATGCTATATCATTAATAGCGTTCGTCTTTCAGTAGAGCCCCTGGGCAGATACAGGCAAAACAGAAGTTATGGCGTTGAAATGGGTCTCAGGAAATTAGGGGGATTAGTTTTAATATTTTATGAGCAACCTGAGAGCAACCAGAAAGCTTCAATGTCTTTAATACCCTACCATATCTAGTAAGAACTGATGAATACAAATTTTAATCAGATATACAGGTTTCAAAAAGATACAAAATACGCCAGGGAATAATCACATTACCTGCATCTTCCAAAGGAAGCATCCATAAAATCGGAATGTTCCAAAACTTCCATATTAAGTAAAATGTATGTTCTGCTTATCAAATTTAAGTATTTTAATTTTATGCATGTATTCCTAGCTGCATTACAATTATGTAATCTACAAAAAGTATGCATCTTTGGTTTCTTTTTCAAATTGAAACAAATCCCTTCAAACCAAATGAGCCAGTTTCTCGAAGTGATTTCTGATTTATGGGTATTTTCACCCACTTGACCAGTAAACTCTTTTTCAAATTTTGCGCATACATTTAGACCTTACAGAATGAAGTAAAATGATTGCTCTTTATAAGTAGAAAATATATTGGGTTCTTGCCTTTAAAAAAAAGCAACAAGTAATACATTCACACTTGGGTATTCCACGTCTTTAACAAAAAAATGGATAAGAAGAACTAAGATAGTGAATCATGGGGGCCCTTTGTTGAAAACATCCAGAAATGCGAATGCGTCATTAAACCAGCATATCGTTGCTGGGGTGACAAGACCTCGTATATCTACGAAATGTCAAATGTTCAGGAGAGCAAAAAAAACATGGCAGCCAAAGCACAGTAACAAATGGGATTACCTTTCCTTCGACATGCTGTAGTGGCTTCATTTTTGGGGTAAGACAGAGCTCTTTGACCCCGTTTACAGTGCGAGGCTCGGCCGCGGCTCGCCCCAGCCCCGCTTCAGTGTGAACGCGCAAAAGGTCAAATGCGGGGCCAAAATTGGCCTCGCATTTGGCCTTGCTGTGGAGGTGGTCTCGGCCTTTTTTTCAGTGTAAACGCAAACTGGGCCAAATGCGCTGCCAATTTTAGTCTGGCTTCCAAACCCTCTGCCCATACTATTTCGCTATTCAGGATATTAACCCCCTCAACGTCGAAAGCTAGTATAGTTTAAGGTGGTTTTGTCCTGCAAAGGATTTTTCCTTCGGCAAAGGCCTTTGCCCGAACGGCGACTTCATCGCCACAGAATCCAGTTGGCAAAGGGTCTGAAAACCAGACTATACCAAATTGCGTTTGTTTACAAGCAGAGCGCCACTACGACAAAATATTGAAAGGTTTGAATTAAAGAGCGCAGCCGAGCCCGGCAGTGTAAACGGACAAAATTGCGGGGCTCGGCCCCGCAATGGAGGCTGGGCTCAGTCGCGGCTCGGCCCAGCCCCGCACTGTAAACGGAGTCTATGATTTATACCCCTTTCCCGCTGAAGAAAATCTTCCCCGGGGGCACCTGGGGGCACCCGGGGAACCCCGCAGTGTGAAAGGTCTCTCGGTTGAAATCTAGGGGAAGCCTAGGTGAAACACCGATGAAATTTTGGGCAATTTTTACCCGAGAAGCGTCCTGGGTAAACGCCGATAGTTCAATGGGAAATCACCCGGTGGTTCACCGAGAGCGCCCAGCGTGAAAGGTTGTCTCGGTGAAACACCGGGGAAAATATGCAGATTATGTCAAAGGTCATGTTTTGTTTCTGGTCATGCACACGTTTTCAGCTAGCTAGCGCGCACTCGACCTCCCAAATCCACACGTACAGGGTACTAGTAATTCGTCTTTGTAAACATACACACGACACTACATAGTATGTCGTTTCGTGTGCAATGTGGCGTTCACAGTGCGACGGCATTGTTTTGCATCGTGCTGTGCATTGTATTGTTTAATTAGCACGCCGTGTATACAAAGCTGATATAGGTTTACAGTGTACTTGATCGATTTGATGCTTCCTCCTTCTTCGTCTTCCTCTAGTGTCTAGCTCTTAACTCTTCCAGTAAAGTCTGATACAGTCCGCCTCTTGCTTGATTTTTTCGAGGGAATTTTGCAAATGGCTGGAGTGTGGACCAAAGACGAAGAGAGACTGTTACTTCAATTACGTAGCGAGGCAGCAGTGAACGAAGAACTGAGCGGGACGTCGGCTGACGCTGCCGCGTACGATTCCCTCCTCTGAAAACTTGCTGAACATGGGATCGAAAAAACCAAATCGCAGATGCACAACAAACTCAAGTAGGCCTACATAAGATCACCCACGTTGCGAGCAGAAAACCCGTCTAGGGGAAAGTTTCACCGAGAGCAGTGTGAAACGACGGCACTGAAACTTTCACCGAGAGGTTCCCCGCTGAATTCACCGGGGAACCTCTCGGTGGTTCACCGAGACGGGCAGCGGGAAAGGGGTATCAGACAGGACATCACTTAACTGATTATCTGACCATTAATCCCCCCAAAAGTCATTTTCACCAATAATTGAGATAGACGGTCTTGTCACTCCAGCGATGATGTACCGGTTCTAGTTGTACAAATCAGCTTCTTGTCACTGTCCATAGGCTATGATAGAGGATGCCAGACATCTTTTTTTGTTGTTATCATTGGGAAATCTTTGTAAACCATGGATAAGAACGTATGCATAATATATGAAAACTCTACCGGAATGGGAATGCTAACTCAAACAGTTTATATAACAATGTGCTTTTGTTTTTGTTTTTTGTTGAGTTTTGCAAGTGGACTGATATTTACAAAACTTAACAACTTGCAAAAATGTTGCCTCCCCCCCCCCCCCCATAGAACACAACCGCATCACATATCAACTTTTGAAAGGGATAATACTGTTTTCTCATCCCGTTCACTGTGGTTATCATTCCTGCATTCACCCGCTCACAAAGTCCTGATACAAGTCCCAATTTGTGAAATATTATACTCTCAAAATATGTGGCGAAAACAGTACCAATATATGATTACAAAGAAGAGTGTGTTTGTCTTCCACATAGTAGTGATCTGCAGAGAAGATGGGTCATTAGATTGAAGTGAAGCACACTGTACATGAATGTCATTTCCAACACATTCTATAGTGATAAGATCACAAATTGGCGCCCAATGGACATTTAGAATATCAACACACAATCTTCAATCGAGTAGACCCCAATTTTAGTGTGTGATAGTTTGGAAGCATTCACTTTATAGTGTAGTGTTCATCTCTTTAGGGAGACATTGGGAAATCACAGCCATTTTGTTCCAGCATGTAAATTAAGTACATGCATTAAGTATAACAGAATCCAGATGGTCATAAGAAGGTGGTATTATGCTCTCCTATATACTGCCCCAACTTGGGTTGACACTTTTATGGTTAAATAATTCTATTGATAGCTTTGCCGCTTGCATGACCATCAGGGAGATGGAATTGTCATGTTCACATGTTTATTATTTGACTGGGTTTTTTTTTTTTTTTGTTGTTGTGCATTTACATGAAACTTTCTTTATTAAATGTTTGTATTTGATATCCATATTTTGAGATAGTTATAATTTGCGCATTCAACAGTCTTTTTTTTTTTTTTTTTACATTAGTAACAGCAAGCCTTGCCTAGGCTTCCAAATACGACTGTTGTGATATTCTCCAGGATACCTAGCTTGATAGATTGTGCATTACTGATAATTTTCTCATGAAAAGAGTTGAGGCCAAGCCCTCTTCATATACATGTTGTGATATTCTCCAGGATACCTAGCTTGATAGATTTCATTTCTTGAGGAAACAAGTGAAGGCAGACAATCCATTTTTTTTTTCTCTCTGATACATATATTTTCTGCAGCTGCAAATAACTTGTTGTGTAGAATTTATTTTGTTGGTAGTCACTAGTAACCTTTTGCGAGTCAGGTCTTTCATTTGTACATCCTTTCATTCATTACAATATTTTGTGATAAATGTTGCATCTAGCAAAAAGAGAATATTGATAAGAATTAATTCTTTTCGTTGGCTGAAAGAAAATCAGAGTCAAATTTTGAACCTGTTGCCCTAGGATTGTGAATGATTAGATTATCCATTGCATTAACAAATGCTTGTACACGTCCATGTTGATATTGAAATTGCAATAGGCTGCTCTGTGACGACGTAACTATATTTCTCTTCCATATATCATGGTTTAAATTAGACAAAATTGGATTGTACTGAAAGCAAGCAGTAAGTATCATAGGGATGTTTCATTTAAACAGAAAATATGCTCTGGCGGCATTTTAATCAGTCTGAATTCATTCAGACTGACAAATGCACCATGACAGAGAGAGAAATCCAAAAACGTCGTCAGCAAGCTCATAGGCACTCACTTAAATTACCATTACTTGTAATTAGCATTCCCTGAGATCGCAGTGCGGTAGGTTAGCTTCAGATCCCGCAGCATGGACTGTTAGTCAATTTTCGTCTAATTTGATCTGTTGATGTTGTGTGAGCAAAGGGTCCCGTGTCGAGGATTACTGAATGAAAGGACAGAAAGGGGAGAATCCCGTGTGTGTATATACCAGGCATACATCATTTATTTCCTGCCCGGCATCTAGACGTCATCGGCTGATGTACAGGTCGCTTCGCTACTAATACCAGGGGTTCTGCAATATTGGATCCCTTTCTGGTGAATTTCCTGAACTAGCTGAAGCCTTCTGCTAATTCCCCACTAATTAAGATAGAGACAGGTAAAAGTGGAACCTTTGTCCAACCACTGCTAAATTATGCAAGCTTTACATTCGAGCTTACAGGGAAGAATGAATTTTTCTTGCTTATTTCTTTGGTATATAGTTCTTCTTATTCTGACAGACTGGTTTATAAGACTACGTGTGTGTGTGTGTGTGTGTGTGTGTGTGTGTGTGTGTGTGTGTGTGTGTGTGTTGTTGTTGTTGTTGTTGTTGTTGTTTATTCAAGACAAAGAAGGTTAACACAGTAAGTTGTACATAGGGAAATTCTACTGTACGTCCATGCAACAAAACATGAACAAAAATCAAGTTAATTGTAAAGTATTCCCCCTCCTGTATAGTCAGCAAATGCGCATACACTCACACACTCTTATGGAGCATACACAATACACACACAGACACACATGTATACTGGTACACTAGTATCCAGTATTCTAATTATGTGACTGCAGTTCTTTTAAATGCAAATGTGATACAGTAGGCGTTTTCACATCAGCCCGAAAAAAATCCAAGCTGGAGATATTTTTCCTGATCGCAAATTAGCGCGCTATTTCATTTCCTACTCACATCAGCCCGAAGAGAATTAGCCCAAAATTTTTTCAAGCTAATTCGACAGCTGAGCATGCGCAAACAGTGTCGGGTATACCAGTAGAGCGCGTGCTTTAAAAAAAAAATACCTGCGTGATCGCCATTTTTGTGTGCGGGTTGCCTCAACCGATTGATTGTTTACACTATATGCACGTTTTGTTGATTAGTTGTTCTGATCTCGCTGATTTCCTGCTCTAGATGTGTTCAGTTTTGTGTTTTATTGTATTCATTCATCGGTCATTGAAGTTGACGAAACCCTGCTTAATATTATGATGCGAAAGAGAAGATGCCGTGAGGAGAGGAATCGTGAACGATTCTTCGAATTTGTGCTGAGAAGGAACTGTTTATTTCTTCTGCTCACTGCTATGGTGTTCAGTTTGTTTCCAGCGGGAGAACTGCGATTCTCCCGTCTTGTGTGGGCGGAAACAAGGTCCCTTGACTGGTGGAACACCATTGTTATGCGAACATGGGCAGGGGTGGATCTAGCTTTTTATAAAGGGGGGAGGGTGTGGGAGGGGGGTGTCCCCCCTCCCAGAGTAGGGAGAATTTTTGAAAATCTGTGTGTGAAAATGGCGTTTTCTTGCATCTAAAACACCACTATTTTTGGTAAATGGTCCCCGGATTTTTTTTTTTTGGGGGGGGGGGGGGTTGGAACCCCCCCCCCCCTAGATCCGCTTCTGATGGGACAATGTGAACTATTTGAAAAATACGCTAGACATGATGGGATGCATCGCGCTAATTTCTTGAGGCGATTTCACATTATCAAATAGCGTGGTAGTTCGCTAATTATCCCGCTATTTCGGAAATTTCCTGAGTTGGACTTGAGAAATTTTCTCGATCAGAGCGATAAGATTAGCGCGCTAATTTGTATTCACAT
The DNA here is from genome assembly GCF_040938485.1 of Diadema antillarum. Taxonomy (NCBI): domain Eukaryota; kingdom Metazoa; phylum Echinodermata; class Echinoidea; order Diadematoida; family Diadematidae; genus Diadema; species Diadema antillarum. Next base: position 828,461 of record NW_027271417.1, read on the forward strand.
TATTTAATAGCGCGCTAATTTGGTGATAGGGTTAATTTCCCAAGTCAGAAAATAGTGCGCTATTTTGAAACATCGGGCTGATGTGAAAACGCATAGTGAAATCATTTGCATTGCATTGTGTGCATTGTACGTTTGTGTCTGTGTGTGCAAAGATAGGGTGAAATATTTGATTAAAATCATACCTTATGTCTCCCCCCCCCCACCCCCCACCCCGTTGCTTTCTCTCTGTTTCATATTCAACTCAGCAATACCCTACCTTCATTCTTCCTAGAATTGAGATAGTGGTTGCTGCCTGCTGAGTGTTTAACTTTTCATAAGATTGTCATTTCTTTCTCTCTCTCTCTCTCTCTCTCCCCCCTCCCCTGTCTATTCTCCCTACTCATTTCTATCTGATTATCTATATCAATTTGATTTCCATATAACCCTCATGCACCATGCCTGCACTTTACCAAGAATTGAAGAATATTGCATGCAGCCTGCTGAGTGTAAAACTTTTTATATCACTTTCTCCACTCCATTTCTCTCTCTCTCTCTCTCTTTCTTCTTGTCTCTCCCCCTCTCCCTCCCCTCTTTCTGACAGACTAGGTTCGTTTTTTACATGTACCAAGATTGCATAATTTGAATTACAATTGTAATGAGGCATCACTATAATGTTCATTCAAATGACCCATTTTGACTCTGTGTATTTAAACTGGAGGATGAATGATTTGAATCATAATTTCCAGTTGTGATTGAAATGATGGTCCGGAGGTGTTTTCCAATCACAATTCACCAGAGTTACAGAATGGAATAATCCTGTGTATGGATTGACCTCCAATCCTGTTTTGGGGGCGGAGCTTACAACCACTTCCGCAGAAAATCCACGCTCCTCAAATGCTTGCACTAAAGGCAAGTGTGCGCAACTTACCGCTCACAAGTGATTGATAAAAATTTGGAAAGAAGCCACACCTCCTGTCCTTGCTCTGAAACTCAAAACAGCAGAATCTGTGAAGCCTTCATTGGTCGTATGTACAGATGATAACTCTAATCGTGATTGTAATCATAAGTGCAATTCAGCATTGCAATTTACGTTTCTCTACCAGTGTGAAAATGATCCAACTGAGAAGGGTATGCAAAGCCACCTGAAACATTGCATTTGTGTTAAAAACCACTCCACCAGTCATACTTTGTGTGCTTGAATATCAATATTATTACACATGTATATTGGTAGAAAATTGAAGGATATTCTATTCCTGGCCATTAATTTGACATTTAACACAGCACAGTGTGTTTGTTTGTGAACTTGTGTTTTTTGCTTTGCTTTTTTTTTCTGTTTTTATTCTGAAAAGTCTAAAAATAGTGGTGGAATCCTTCATGATTTCTGTTTTTGGGTGTGACTGAGGTTAGATTTAGAAGAGGATGTGATGTGATGCATTGATGTGAGAAATAGTACTGGTTTGAGTGAATGGTACTGGTGCACCAGTGTGTACTTTTAGTCTATTTGCTTGTCAGTATGATGGAGATGTTATCGTGAATGTGTCATAAGGATCATTGGTTGAACAGGGCTTCTGCCTCCTATATTGAGTTGAATTTTTGCTGACACTGAAATGACATTTCCAGACATTTTGAGAAAAGGATCATCTAGCAACAATCCCCATGTGCTCTTGGGAACTCCTAGACCAAACTCCAGAAATTCTGTTATTGTCATCAATGGTCTTTCCACCTCCCTGCTCTCACCTGTGAGTATGTAGTTTGTGTCTTTACTTTCAGAACAGACATGATAGAATGGTATTAATTGTCCCCGCCGAACGAGTTCGAGCAGGGGACTATGAAACGGGCTCCGTACGTGTGTGTGTCCGTGTGTCCCTCCGTCCGTGTGTGCGTCCGTGTGTGATCAAAATATTCAATTTGCTACTTCTCTGTCATTTATAAGCCAATTTTGATTCTGTTTGCTTTATATGATAGCACTACATGGGAGCTTTGAAACTCCTACACAGAATTTCAGTTGTGACCTTTGACCTTGACCTTTGACCTATATCATACATTTTGCTACAAAATGCTACTCCTTCGCCATTTTTAACCCAATGTTGATTCCGTTTGCTTTATGTGATGGCACTAGGTGAGGGCTTCAAAACTTCCACACAGAATTTTGACCTTTGACTTCTTTGACCCTTGAACTTGATTTTTGACCTATATTGTACATTTTTCTACAAAATGCTACTCCTTCGCCATTTCTAACCCGATTTCGATTCCGTTTGCTTTATGTGATGGCACTAGGTGAGGGCTTCAAAACCTCTACACAGAATTTTGACCTTTGACTTCTTTGACCTTTGACTTCTTTGACCTTGATTATTGACCTGTATTGTACATTTTGCTACAAAATGCTACTCCTTCGCCATTTCTAACCCGATTTTGATTCCGTTTGCTTTATGTGATGGCACTAGGTGAGGGCTTCAAAACTTCTACACAGAATTTTGACCTTTGACTTCTTTGACCTTTGACCTTGATTTTTGACCTATATTTTACATTTTGCTACAAAATGCTATTTCTGGCGGGGACATGTATTACGCACCACATAATTTCTACTTTTCCTTGTTTTGTATGCTATTAGATGATAACCATCCGCTGCTGTTAAGAACTGCAAATATGAATTTTAATCTGTATTAATTTGTTTCTGGCCCTCAGTTACTTACCTTAATCTCTGCCATACAATTTCAGTATACTAGTGTACTTGCTGTTGCTGTAGGTCCAAGATTTTTTAGTGCTGAACACTTTGCAATTAGGAGTCCGAGAAGCTCCAAATTATTTGTCCAAATATTTGCCTAACAGTTGGTATGTCTTTAGAAAGGAAAAGAAAGAGACAGGGGTAGATAATTGCAGAGATGGGGAGAGTAAACACACAACAACAAAAGACAAAGACCAGAATTCATAAAGGCGGTTTTAATCTAGGCCGTGGATTACTCCAATTTGGATTGCATAAGACATCCAATAATGAATGCATGCTGACACGTGTAAGGTACACAATTTGTAAGCATATTTCAAGCCTGTTATGATAGTCCATTGACACAAATTAATGCTGTGGACTTGATTTACACTGTAAACCTTAGTTTGTGAATTTATGCACACAACAAATTCTTTCACTGCCACCGGCAACCTGTTTATATTTTGTAAAAGCAGAAATTTTCCCATGAATGATTTTTTGCGCTTGGACAGGCAAGATGAATTTTAGTGTATTTTAATTTCACGGATGGTCACGGCAGTAGAGCAAGCACTTCAAACAACTCACCGCTGCCATGGTGGTTAAGGGCTTTGGCACCACACACTATGGTAAAAGATTAAACTGGTCTGCAATGCAGCAGTGAATTAATTTATGCCACAGGACCTAGTGAATGTGAAGAAAATTAAAAATAAATGATAGTTAAGCCCTAGAATATACTTACCTCGAGATCAAAGGTACAAAGTAATGTTACATAAAACAAGCAAAAAAAAAATGTGTGCTTTCATTTACGTGTTATAGTTTCATGTTGCACAAAATGTGGGAAAATTTAAAAAAGAAAAACTAAGCTGAGTGGGAGAAAGCTAATTTTTAAGCAAGAGAAAATGCATCTTAAGCCTGAGACACACATCTAGAGCAGGGGAGAAATTCAAACTCTAGCGGGAGAGCTAGAAATTTTGTGAAAATGGCCCCAAAGCAGATGTCCGGCTAAAAGCGAAAAAGTTGGGAGTCTCTAGATACATTGTATGTAGTGATTATTAACTATGAGATGTCACACATGGAAGCAGCCATTATTTACCACATGATACTTTTTAAATGTTTTGGAGGTTGTCTGAAAGAAACATCGCCCTTAGAATCAGAAGAGGGAATAAAGCAGCATATCAGCGAAAACTTTTAAAGCAATTAGCACTTCCATAAAAGCTTTGACAGATTCTAGATGTTTGTATATGTACCTTAGTTACATTGCTCAAGATGTGATACATCTATCCCCAAGTCTATTCAAGAGTGGACCACTATTTTAGTGAACAAACTTGAAAGAGGCTGTGACGTAGTCAACAATGATGTATTTCTATACCCATCCAGGAGTTTTTCTGTTTCTTAATTTTTATCCATGTGATTCATTTTCTCAATATTTGCAGATATTTCATCATTTTGAACCTCGTCTACAAGCAATAAGTTTGTCGTCTTTTTTTTTTTTAAGTATTGGCTTCTTTCTTATTCGTTTTAGATAATCATGGATATGAGCAGGGAAAGTTGAAGTATTTTTGTACCAGTCTTCCTTGAACTGTTGGCAGTCTTTAATGCAATGAGTCATCCATAAAGGGACCCCATGAAGGGTCCAATCTGACTTTCACTGAAGGCATGCTTCATGGATCAGTTCACCTGACTTGAAGGGCATATGTGATTGCTTCTTTTCAGTTATTAAGGAATTTATCAATTTATCATTCTTGGCAAAGAGACTGGTTGGAATACTGTTGTAAACATATATATTTATACTGACTGTGATTTTTTTTTAATGTACCTGTTTAGTACTTCTGATGAATGTGTGTATGAGGAAGGTTGTTCAGTAAATGCATTCATTGCAATAATGAGATTTTTGTGTTTTATTTTTTTTTTTTAGTCTGTGTATGTTTGTTCCAACGAGCATGCACTTCAGTTCCTTATTGTTGTTGTTTTTTGTTTCTGTTTCTGTTTTCGTAAAGAGGCATGTAATAGACTTTTATGTATTGTACAACTCTGCCTGGTAAGCAGCATTTACTGACTGGTAAGGAGAATTCCATTATCCTTCTAGTTGACAAAATGATATGCATTAAATTAAAGAAACAACATCCAATGTTTCAACAAAACAAATCGTAATCAGCAATATGCAACCATTATTTTCTGATGACTAAAAAGATGAAATGATAATTCCTACGTCCCGAGAACCTGCAGGGATCCTAATAGTCCATGCAGAAATTATTCCAAATGACTGAGAGTTTACCTTGTCTTGCTATTTAGGAAAAAGAAATCCTGTCAGTTTATGCTCATGAATCAGAGGACTTCAAAACTCATTATGACCCGCCGTGATATTCTGCAATTTTGTATTTGCCACGCATCCATGGGATTAAAGGGATAGATCTGTAATGGATTGAGGAAATGTGTCCTGCAACTCATTAGATGGTTTTTGTGGTCTCTATTTACACGCAAATGCATTGTAGGTTATTAACAAGTTATGCATTTTTTCAGCACTTGAAATGAATTTATGAAATGCACATACAGCAAACCTGCAGAGATTCTTACTTTGTTCTTCCCCTAGCTTTGCAAACCATGTCAACGAATGATGGGCCACTGATACTGATAGGGTTTTCCTGCAGGAAATGGTGCATGGTATCTATTATACAAACCTGCGTATCTTTAGGGCTTTTTACACTTGTAAATTTTTGCTTAGCCCCGGACCAACGGTGGGGCTAAGGGGGGGCCTTAGCTCCACCATTGGTACGGGACTATCCTTAGCCCACTTTCTGTTTACACTCGTTTTTGCCAAAGTGGGCTAGCCCCACCGATAGTACAGTACTATCTGGCCCTGCAAAATAGCAGGGGTTAGCACCACAATTGCGGTGCCAAGCAAGTGAGTGTAAACAGAATGAAAAAATAATCCTGGGCTAAGCGACTGAGACGAAGTCCGACCCTCACTGACCAATCAGAAACGAGGTAATCAAGTGTTGCCGGTACGTGCGTGTACGTGTACAGTACACAGCGTAATTATGAATATTCATGTGGTTTGGAAAGTCCGGGACTAAGAAATACGAGTGTAAAAAGGTCAGTTTTCTCCTTAGCCCCGGACAAGAGATAGTACAGGACTAATTGGCGAGTGTAAAAAGCTGAAAAAATTGGTACGGGACTAACGATAGTCCTGGGTCAGAGAAAGTCCGGGGTTAAGAAACACAAGTGTAAAAAGCCCTTTTGTTGGCAATAGGACTGTTCTATGCTAACTCCATGATGGTTATGTTGTATAGTGTGCTAAGTTTGTTCAAATTCTTTACTTTACTTTCTAGGTGTTTTTTTTTTTTTTTTTTTTAGCTCACCCAAACTGAATTGCTCAAGTGAAATATTGTGATTATTCAGCATGTGGGCCCCATTTCATAAAAAGTTAATGTGTTAACAACTCTTGCTGGAATGGCGATTGTCATGGTAACGACAAGAATCCAGCTTCCTGATTTGCTGTTGCTATTGGAAGTTGCCACTCCAGCAGAGTTGCTAGCCTAACATCTTTAATGAAATGTGGCCAAGGTGTCCATCTTAAAGTAAATATTTTTGCATTGCCATCTTCTTCCTGAAAAGTGATGCCAACGCTGGATTTTAGTTCGTGCAGAATAATGATGATGGTATCCCATAGGGTGCTCCTTCTGGGCCTCATTTCAAAAGAGATGTTAGGATAGCAACTTTTGCTGGAATGGCAACTTCGAATAGCAACAGCCAATCAGGAAGCTGGATTCTTGTTGTTGCCATGACAGTTACCGCTCTAGCAACAGTTGCTATCATATCAACTTTTTATGAAATGGGGCCCTGGTGAATCTTCAAATACTTAGTACCCCAAATTTGTAACCACAATTTGCAGTTTTCATCAATGAAAGATAGGATCTCAAGGCCCAGTAACTCTGATAGTGGAATACTGCAGTATTTCAGAATGTGAATACAAAAACAAAACTGCAAAACTTAGACAGGTGGAAATGTGAATGAAAAGGATTTATGAAATTGGAGGTATCGGTTAATGAGCGAAATATATTTGGCTTTCTTGAGTCATGTCGTGCTGATGTCATCAGAGCCAAGTTTAGGCCAGGATATCATCTACCTTTTAGCCGCACTTTACAAACATTTTCTGAAGTCAGCTGCATGCTTAACCTCAAATGTGTTGATTCGTTGCCAATCACATGACATCATAATGGTTGCTATGGAAATCATGCACACTTTATGAGACTCTTCCTGTGATAAATTGCAGCATTTACCTACATGTATTACTGCCTACATATATGCACAAAATAGAATCAAAGCTGCCCTGTAATTTTGGCAGATGATTATGAAAATGAAGCATAATAAAAAAAACAAAAAAAAAACTACTATTACATTGTTAATCCATTGGGCATTTTAAATTAGAGAATGTATAAAACTTAAATTTCATCTGTGGTCAGTCAGCCTAAAGAAGGAGCAACTGTGATGAAACAAGGCTGAAGATGGTGATGGTGATAGTGATGGTGATGATGATGATCTATAAATTGCAACAATTGTAATTATAATAAGATTGCTTGCTGCACTATGTAGTGACACAATAACAGGTTTTTTTTTTTTTTGGTAAATAAATGAATCTGTAATAATAACTGTATCTATGATGTTACAATTTGATACAATATATTCATTCATATTCAGCATATTTGCCCTACAATAATATCCTCTGCAGTGCTTATAAAGTATAATATGCTTATATACCTTGAGCAGCTTGAACATCACAATTAACATCAAATAGATAAAGTGGATTATCTGAAGAGAGAACACATAGTCTGGGACATTCTTTGTACATTCATCATATGTGAAATGTGAATGTATTTGTGATCTTTCGAAAAGCCTCTGAAGAAACAGCTACTCTTTGAAACATATTATAGAATTGGGAAGGCTGTCCAAATAGAAAGCTGGCATGGCGGAAATTTTCAATGACTTTTTCTCTTCAATTGGGAAAAATTTTTCTCAAAATATTCCTCTTTCTAGTAAATCTTTTAATGATTTTTTAGATACACCTAACTCCAAAACTATATTTTTTGACCCAACATATAAAGAAGAAATAATAAAGATTGTTGCTAATTTGAAAGAAGGAAAAAGTCCTGGCCATGACGGAATTGACAACTATTTGATAAAAAACATAATTCCTCAAATAGTGGATCCCTTAGTACACATTATCAATTCATCGCTTACAACTGGCCATGTGCCAAATAGCATGAAAATTGCGAAAGTAATTCCTATTTACAAGAAAGGGGAGAAGGATGATGTCAATAACTATAGACCCATATCTCTATTATCTTCTATTTCTAAGATTCTTGAAAGAATAGTTTATATCAGGACAGTACGTTTTCTTAAAACCTGCGACATATTCTCAAACTTTCAATTTGGATTCAGGGAAAATCACAGCACAACACATGCACTACTTGCCCTCATCGACAAAGTCACACACGCACTCGACACACTTTCACACACAATAGGTATCTTCTTGGACTTCTCCAAGGCCTTTGACACGATTAACCACGGAATACTTCTCGCCAAACTGTCTCATTATGGAATACGTGGAAAGGCCTTGGAGTGGTTCACGAGTTACCTATCAGAAAGATCCCAATTTGTACATGTCAATGGCTTTGACTCTCAAAGTAAAACAATTGCATCTGGTGTTCCACAAGGGAGTTTATTAGGCCCATTGTTATTCATTATTTATATTAATGATTTTCATAGATCCTCGGAGAAACTATCATTCATATTATTCGCGGATGACTCTAACCTTTTTTTTTCTCACCCTGACCCAAACATTTTAATAAGAACAGTCAATGAAGAACTGAAAAAGGTTATACAATGGATATACGCAAATAAATTGTCATTAGATATTAAAAAAACAAAAGTTATGCTTTTTAGTAATTCTTTAAATAGCCTCCCAGGCAATATAACATTTGATACTACTCCTTTAGAAGAAGTTTCTTCCTTTAAATTTCTTGGTGTTTGTGTCGATAACAAGCTTTCATGGAGGAATCATATTGATAACATATGTAAAATTATATCACGTAACATTGGTGTAATGAATAGATTAAAATATTATCTTCCTTCATCTGCATTATTAACTCTTTATTCTAGTTTGATACTACCTTATTTAAACTACGGGATTCTTGCTTGGGGTAATACATGTCAGATGTTACTTGACAAACTTCTTTTACTGCAAAAGAAAGCGCTTAGAATTGTTTTTAATTTACATACCCGAGAACATACAGATGCTTTGTTTTCTGACCATAAAATATTAAAAGTAAATGATTTGTATGTGTTTCAACTTGGCCAGTTCATGTTTAATTACAACAGTAACTTTTTACCTAAAATATTCCATGATTCATTTCATCGAAATAGTCATGTTCATAACTATCCCACGCGACGATCCGACGAATTTCATCTTCCATTAATGAGAACCGCACATGCCCAAAATACATTTCTTTATACCGGACCCAGACTTTGGAATAATTTAGATAATAGTTTAAAAGATTCCCCCAAATTTGTTACATTTAAATACAAACTCAGAAAATATTTACTTTCTACTTATAATCTTAGATAATTTAAATTGTTTTGATTTATGCTTGAGCCTTCACTTGTCCTGATGTCGCAGCACTTGGCGTGTTCTGTGTGCAGACTTCTCTTCTTTCTTCTCTCCTCTTCCTTTCCTGTCTCTTGTTCTTCGTAGACTTGTATTGTTACCGTCTTCTCTCCTCTCGGTACTGTCTCGCGTCTTACAGTGTATACGTGTGGGTAATTGAATGTGTGTACGAACGTGTTGTCCTTGTCATATTTTCCCGGTACACGTGGTTCAGTGAGCAGTGTCCGGGCACTAGCATTGGTATTCTATATTTTTTCCCAACCGGTGTATCTCAAAATAATTACATGTATATTGTAATGTTATAGAATAGTATATAATTTACTCATTATTTGTCTAGCGATCCACGTCCGACAAGCTATGCTTTTTAGTGGATCACTATTTTCCATAATTGAATTTATTTTCCGCTCGCCCACGAAGTATTTATACAGTGTTTTCCTAAATATTGTACATGTTATATGTTGTTCTATAATATGTCTCGTATATATATTACATGAATCTTATGCAAACGTTTGAACAATATTTCATCACATGTTTTTTGATTTTCGATGACTGGAAATAAACTATGATTGAATTGAATTGAATTGAATTGAATTGAATTGAAAGCAAACATGGGATATTCGTCCATAATTAGGTGATCCGAGTATCCTCTCGGATCACCTTCTGTTTCTGTACGGATTCTTTCTTCTTCTTTCTTTATTTCTCCCCAAAAGTTGTGCAGAGGTTAGCTCAGAAAGTGCATTGCCTATCAATGTCAAACTTATACCATATATGTATCATGTCCCAAAGACGACAGATCTAGTTTGTTATGTGTACATGTACCTTTTGAAATTCACAATATATCACCATTTTCCCAATCAATTTTACTTAAGCTATATAGCCAACACAAATATGCTGACATTTTGAGGTACCAGTATTCCAACATCTCATATTTTTCAGTCATGTTTTCTCTTCCATTTGAACATTTTCACCCTTTCAAGCTTTTGGTTTCTATGTGTTTGTGTTTGTATGCATTTTGTGAGTGTACAGGTGTATGTGCCGTTGTGAGTGTGTGTCTACCTGTCTGTGTGCCTGTGCAAAAATTATTACCTTTTAAAGAGTTGCCAGATGTTTTCTTCTATCAAATTGGAAATACAAGAAGCATGACTTTGTATTCCACACTCTTTGAGAGAGTATCCCCCGACAGCAGGCAATGCATGCAGATGGCCCATCTGCAGATACTGATACAGATCGGCATAGGATTGAATCCCTCATCATCGTGAGAAATAGACGAGAGAGACAGTTGACCCTCGCTGACTCTCTGCAATTATACGGCCATTTCCCTTCTCTGCTGATGCAAAGTCATGATCTTTAAAGCTCTAGGCTGCCGGAAATCATGCCAGTAGAAGTGTACCACCACCGGGCCGGGGCACCTGGCTTAATGAGAGTGTAATGACAAATGGCTGATAGACCTCAATCAGACTGCCTTATATCAGGGCAATTCATTCTCTCGGATCACCCAGCTGCAGGGGTGAATGTCTTCATCAGTGGCGTCTCGGTGGTGTTATCCTTCTTGCGGCTTTGCTGGAATGTGTAGCATCCTCTTGTCATCTGGAATGATTTTGTATTTCCTTTCTTGACATTGTGATACCAAAACCTTTATTTTTCCCTCTGCAGCACTGTTGTAAATAATATTAATGTTATTGAAGTAAAAGTGCTTCAATTCACACTTGAATATTGAGGGGTATTGATGTCTTGCACAAGGGACTTTATTATTTGATTGTTAGCACAGACGGGTATTTGTACTAGTTCTGAGTCTGAGGTATTATGATTCTATGGCTGCGTTTATCTGAAAATTTTGTGAGGCAGAATCACGATCCTAAACGCGTTTGAGGCATTTTCAGGGGTTAGATAAACGCAACCGTGTTTTCAAAAGCGTTTAGGAACACCGTTTTGAAACGCCTTTCAAAGGGCGTTTTGAAACACGTTTGAGACCACGATCGCCGTTCTGTGAGTAGATAAACGCAATGCCGTTTTGAAACGCGTTTATATCTCAAGGTCAAATCCCAGCTGTTTCTGGTTGTGCTCTCTGCCCATTATTTGTGTGTGACTGATGAGGCAGGTTTGGTGGTATGCAGTTGACCTTTACTTCCTGGGTCGAACGGCACAAAGCAGCTGCTCAGTGACAACACTCGAATCGCGATTGTATGATGGTTAGATAAACGCAGCACCCCGAGAATCGCGTTTCAAACCACGTTTGCAAACACCGTTCCAAACGAACGTGATTCTCTCTCTAAAGTTAGATAAACGCAGCCTATGACAAGCACCATTTCAGTTGCTCCAAATATGGTATTGTGTACATTCAATAACTTTCCACAGCTTTGAGCTATGACCACAAAACTCACACCACAAGTACACTTTATAAGATGCTGGTCAAATTAAAATATTTATGAAGTAAAATGAGGTCTAAGGTCAAAGGTCAATGAAGTAGACTGAAAAGAAAAAAACCACTGTAATCACAATTTCCAATATGTAAGCAAGACATTGTTTGGCATTTGCCTTGTTCTAGTCTTTTCCACACTGCACTGAAGCTAAGAATCTCACTGACAATACATGATTTTTGATATCTATATTTATATATTTATATGATAATTCTTCTGCACTCTTTCGGTCATGGAAGATGAATCACTTTTGATTGATTTATTCCTAATTCACATATTAAAGCCCCAGGCATCATGCAATAAATTTGCCTGTAGATTTCCATGTGGTTTTAATGCTTTGTGCTCGGTGGCTACAAGATCTGGCGAATGTATGTCAAATCGTAGACCTCCAGCGTTGTGCCATTTTTGTACAGGGGTAGATGAGAGTCAGTGCATACAGACGGTATGTGGAGATTGTATGGAAATCATGCAATATTGGAAGGCCTGTCAAGATTGGAAATTTTCAGTATTGCTTTGTTTTCTGCTCTTTTGCTTGTTGTTGTTGCTGCTGTTGCTGTTGTTGTTATAGTTGTTGTTGCTGCTGCTGTTGTTGTTTAAAAGTATATGCCTACTAGTATACTTGCCAAAGTGGATGACAAAATGTTTTTCACCAAGACATCAAAACCAAGACAGATTGTAGTAATGACTCGTGGGATTTCATGAGAGATGATACTCCTGTATAAGCATTTTTCAATATCACATTACTTGTCCAATTTGCTGCCTTGATTTGACTGCTTTCATTCAAAACAGCTGCCTTACCAGGATAAATGTTGCCTCACTTTGAGTACTCTCTCGGTCCTAACCATTACTTTGTCTATACATGCAAGGTGCTAGGACAATAATTATTTCTGTTTTTGTGTCTCAAGTGGTCTCAAGTTGTGACTTAGAAGCTCCTCTTTCTACCTCATTCTTTGTTACTCCCATGCTGTGGTCACTGTATTCTCAAACTGTCCTCTCTTAGTCAGTCAAAAAGTAGCATGTGAAGATATGTCTTTATGCATTGATTATGTCTGTAAAAGCAAATTACACACACATACACACAAAGTAGGTTTTGTTTGCATTAAATGTATTCACAGTTGTCTTGCTTGCTTCCTATACCACGCATACCTACTAATCTTCAAGAAATGCTGAAGATAAAGGAAAGGTTTATACTCTATATTCACATACATATAGTCTTCAGCTCTCAGCTTCAGATCCACATGATGTATCAGCTGGTACCAGGGTATTATAATGATTTTTATCCTTTGTGCTGTAAGCTCCTTCATAGTTATGTTGGTTGCTGGCAATACCAGCTTTTTATATTGTGTGAGACACATATAATTTCTTGGTACAGCTTTCTTGGTGAAATTTTAGATTGGCTATTAACCTCTTGCGTGTCTGCCTTTTGAAATCAACCTGGCACTGTGGCAGCACTTAAAGGGAAGATAAACCCCAAGAGCAATGTGGATTGAGTGAAAGCAGCAACATTAGTAGAACACATCAGTGAAAGTTTGAAGAAAATCGGATTATCGATGCAAAAGTAATGAATTTTTAAAGTTTTGGTGTTGGAACCGCTGGATGAGGAGACTACTAGCGGTTATGACGTATGAGTGGACAACAATACCAAGAAAATGTAAAGAAAATTCTACAAAAATCCATTTTTCATGAAAAATACAAATTCCATCAACTTGATACTGACATATGTTAAGGGTAGCAATTATTCCCCCTGCTTTCTGAAAGAGGTTGGTCCATTGCTCTTTCATAATTCTAGAAAAGTGAATTTTTGTTGAATTTCCTTTATATTTTCTTTGTATTGTTGTCCACTCATACGTCATATCCTCTAGTAGTCTCCTCATCCAGCGGTTCCAACACCAAAACTTCAAAAATTCATAACTTTTGCATCGATTGTCCGATTTTCCTCAAACTTTCACTGATGTGTTCTACTAATGTTGCTGCTTTCACTCAATCCACATTGCTCTTTGGGTTTACCTTCCCTTTAAGGTTCTCTTTAACTCAGATATAAATGGGTTTGTGTGTCCAGTACAGTGGACATGCTTCAGTAAATATCATGAAATACTCTTTCACTTTTAGCTCTTTCCCCAGATATCTAGATTGAGGCTGTTATGCTGGTGTTGCAGACATAGAAAGTGTATGTGAGTTTACCATTGAAGCAAACAACAGTAGTGCAGGTGAATTGGTGAGCGAAGACGCACTTGACAGTAGGCAAAGTCTTTTTATCAGGAGATCAGTCAGAAGAGACGTGGGGGTCTGACAACTCAAAGCTTGGCGTACAAGTCGTAGGTCTGTTCACACAGTGAGTTGTGGCAACTTGACTTTCACTAGTATATTGCAGGAGTGAGATAAAAGGTATCTATCATTGTAGGATTTTATTGCAGTTCAGATATTATTTGTACGTTTCTGTGTGTGTGTGTGTGTGTGTGTGTGTGTGTGTGTGTGTGTGTGTGTGTGGTGTTTTTGATGTTTTTGTTTTTCAAGTTCTTCAAGTAGGAACTCTAGTGCTTATTATGCACAGATGAAAGTCAGAGTCAGGACCAACGAGGGGGAGAGGGGTATTTATATTTTTCACCACATGTTGCTGTTATTTGTGGTGCGAAAGCACTTAGCAGATGAGGTGGTAGATTGTATGAACACAGTTACAAAATATACTAAGCTCTGCATCCTGAGGTTCTTCTGGCCTGAAGCAAAAGCTCCTTAGACCTGGTAATTAAGAAGCAATGAGTATTACACATGTGCATAAACTGAAAATGCGTAAACAGGAGAATGTTGCACATGAAGTATATTACATAACTGAAGAATACAAATTCCATAATTGCCATAATCACTTTGTCTTGTGCCCAGGAGAATGACGCAAATGCACGCGAGTCAAAGAATCCATGCCCAGGAGAATGATATGTTGGTTTCTTTTTTTCAGAAATCATAGCCATGCTATAGATATTCATTGGCTTGTATTCTTAAATTGAATCAGATACCATAAACACAAATCTTCCTTTAATAGCCTATAGGTCCCCTTTAATCAACATGTTCAATATGTTCAACATGACCTCTGTAGCCAAAGTACAATCATTGTGGGAGAGGGAAATATGGCCATGGTTAAAAGTGTAAGTATCTTGTGTTGGTAGTAACACAGACCAGCGAAACTTAAAGTTGTAACAACCAGAGAGAAACAAATTATGGGAAATTTATTTTGACACCAAAGCAAACAAAGGATGTGTACACCTAAATCTTCAATTTGGACATGAAGAAGGCATGAAATTATTTGTGTGGCTTGGAGGTAAGGATATTAGGAGGAAAACATGTGATATCTTGACATGGTTGTTGTGTTTTAAGTTCAATCCACACCACGTTGAATTGACACTATTGATAAATATGAAATTTTCATATGTTTTTTGACATATAGCAGGGCTCGACACTAACGGTGGCCCGGGGCCACCAAAAATGAAAGTCGGGCCACCAAATTTCAAAAAAGGGCGAATTTGGTGGCATGCCTCGGGCCACCAAAATTTTTTGAAAAGTATGTCAATAAATTCGCAACTTTTTGCGACGGAAATTAGCAGTTAAATTTGTTTAAAGGATGGATAAAAAGGACTGAATGAGTGCCTGAGAGTGAGTGTTGCAAGTTTGTTGAAGTTTATTTATGAGTAGATAATTATGTCCAACTTCTAATTCTTACTATCATAAAACTTAAATATTTGACTCATTAAAAAAAAAGGACTTTTAATGTTTTTTTATTGGTTTTTTTTTTCGGGACACCAAATTTTTCTCTCGGGCCACCAAAAATTTGATATTTAGGATTTTGGTGGCCCCATCGGGCCACCAAACAAAAAAGTTAGTGTCGAGCCATGCATATAGGTAATGCCATGGAGTGCACCAGCTATTCATTGTGATAATACTGGTAGTTTCTGAAATGCCAAAAAGGGATTTTGGCATTATGATGCAGAAATTGGAACATTTCTATGTACATCCATCATGTTGTATTCCCTTTGCGAGTTCTGTATTGCAGCTTATTTTATTCAGTCTTTTTTTTTGGAAAGATGTGTCATTTGAACCTCCCAAACATACCCATAAGTTACCAAAAATATATTGGAAAGTATGGTAGTCAGTCCCACATTTAGAAATCTGTGCTTTTTGTTCACGTCAGAAATATTGAGAGCTGTTCTTTGCATTCTGTGTCCATCCTTGCAAAAAGAGCTCAAGTTTTTGGTATGCTAAGTCTCCTATTGGATTGTACACAAATGTTCACCAGTAAGACTTAGAAGTTACATATTTTGTGTCAGATTGTTGGAGCCTTGGAATGATCCAGCAGCAATATCTTTAAAGGGGATGGCTAGTAACTGATCAGTGGGAATCAGTGGGAATGATTGTTCCACTCCTTGTGGGATTCATTTAAGAGTACATTATATATCTATTGTTGTGTGAAAATTATTTGCTTCAGAATGGTCTCATATTCAAGTAATGTGCAGTTTAATGATTCCAAGTTAGCGTGCCTGGTCAGTGACGGGGCATTTATCTGCATATTACTTGAATATGAGACCGTTCTGAAGCAAATAATTTTCACACACCAGTTGATATATTTTGTACTCTTAAATGAATCCCACAAGGATTGGAACAATCATCCCTCAGCATTCCCACTGATTCCAGTGATCAGTTACTAGCCATCCCCTTTAAGGGGAAAGGAACAGCAACAGGTAAATCATCAAAAGACTACATGATTGTAATATTATTTTATTTTTAGTACAGCCCTTCTGAGGTAATAATCTCACAGCTTTTTTCAAGTCTATGCGTGGGTATTGACCAAAACTACTATTTTGATATTTAATTTTTTTAAAATGTAAAACTTAAAAATTTCCGTAACTTGTAAATTTAATTCTAATTTTGAAGAAAAAAAAAGAAAAATGTATGTCATTCTATTTGTCTGATTAGCCTCTATTTATGAAAGTCAAGTGGAACGTGATATTGTATTCTACTTTCAAGCTCTATCTCTGCAAGAGAGAAAAAAAAAATCGTATGAGAATATTATTTTGACCTTGGGAGATTAAGAGACCCAGCTACTCCAAGAAATGAACCAGACAAAGCAAGTGGGTTGTGATTGTTCTATTATGCATGAATGTGGTAAATCTGGGTGCGTGGGCTTTGTTGTGTACATGAATGTGGCAGCTGAGAGCCAAACCGTGGATGAATTATGGTCCAGGGTGAGGAGACACTCTACTAAGCGTGTCAAGTCTGCCACTTTGACCTCAACTTGCTTTCGCTCTGACGCGCTAAATCACGGCAGAAAGAAAACATTTCCTGACATTCCACACACAGACACTTCCTGTGTATGAAGCAGGACTTGGCACAGGTGTCTGCTGCCCTCATTGTCAGTGGGAGATAAGTCTGACTTCCAGGGATGAAGGCATTTTTTTTTTCCCACCACCTGTACGTATAGTGCCTCAAATAACCTCAGCGGGGTCAAAGTCAGGTCAATCTCTGAGAATCACGCATGCAGTTTGGCCTTACACAAACCAGTGTGATTTTGGTATTTATTTATTTATTTTTTTTTTTTTTGGAACCAGTGCGATTTCAAGTGCAAGTTAATTTTTTGTATGTGAACAAGAAGACAATAAAAAAACAACCACAATTTGAATTGCTATTTGAATGACGCTATTACAGTGTGTGTGAATAGACCTACATGTATTGTCTTTCACAGAGAGATCAAACAGAGCTGGGTAATGGGTCATTAGGCGTTTTCACATCAGCCCGATGTTTCGAAATAGTGCGCTATTTTGTGACTTGGGAAATTAACCCGATCACGAAATAGCGCGCTATTTGATAATGTGAACACAAATTAGCGCGCTAATTGTATCGCTCTGGTCGAGAAAATTTCTTGAGTCCAACTCGGGAAATTTCTGAAATAGAGGGATAGTAGCGCGCTATTTGATAATGTGAAAATGACTTGAGAAATTAACGCGATGCATCCCATTATGCCTAGCGTGTGTGACCAGATTGATCAAGGCAAACTGCACACAAATCATAAGAAATTTTTGAAATTACACACATTACTGATGCTGTTTGCACATGCTCAGCTGTCGAATTAGCTTGAAAAAATTTCGGGCTAATTCTCTTCGGGCTGATGTGAATAAGAAATGAAACAGCACGCTAATTCGTTATCGCGAAAAATATCTCGAGCTTGGACTTTTATCGGGCTGATGTGAAAACGCCTAGTGTGTCTTTTTTTTTTCTTTCTTTTTTTTTTGCCTGTGCTGAGAAATATCTAAAAGGACTCAAAGGGAAGATATTAGAATTTCTTGGGGGATTTCACATCAAACTTATCATTTTACCAGTGTATAGTTTCTGTAGATTTGTGTCACTAACCTACTGTGCAGCTTGGCTTTACCCCTACAGTGCTGTGAGACTCCTCTTGATTCACCACAAAGATACATGATTTTCTGTCGTAGGAGTTCACAACCTACATGTACTAACTATGCTGTCAACTTCAAGGTGATGACTCCCAGTGAAAAATGTACAATGATTTTACAAACAATGTTTGTTGTTAGGAATGTGTTATAACTTTTAATAGACTCCTCACATTCCATTGTAGTCTGTCTCTTTATGTTATTTTTTTATAGATCTCTTGCATTATGCCATACATATAAATTATACTGTATTATAAACCTTTAGAAGCTTTAAACATAAAAGGCATTATTCTCCCCTTATAAGACAACACAAAAAGTTAATGACATAGCTACTGAAGCCACAGTAAACTGAAGTTCACCCAAGCTGTATTTAGCCGTACCCTTTTCAGGTTTAGATACCGATGACAGTCTCAGTATTTGATATGGAATATTAATGCAGTATGGCATTGTCTGCTTGGCATTTGAGTTATTGAAATAAGGATGGGATTGAAGATGTGGTTGGGCATGTGGATGTAAGAAAAACACAGACTATAGAGAGAGAGAGAGAGAGATGTGCAGCCATCTTCTAACCACCTCCACCTGTTCCTACCATTGCAGCCATTACTCTTGTCATAGAGATAAAAAGGATCTCAGTCATTTTAGAGTGTGCCCTGTCTTCATTTGGGTGCTGATTCCCAACCAGGCCCAGCAGGGTTGCTGCTACATGTACTGCTGTGGCATACGCTGGACTTATTCTCCCGCGCACCTATGCGATCTCCACATAGAGTTTGAGTTGATTAAATGACAAAATGTAGAGATGATTGCTGAAGATGGCAATGGAATCGTTGCGTGGTGGTATTTAGAAGTAGGTCAGATCATAAATTTAATTTAGGGATGGGTTTACTCAATGCAGACAGCATTGACATACCCCTGCTAGGGATGAATTTGAAGATGTAACGAAAGGTCAAGAGAGTCGGTACGAAATCTTCAGATGATATTAACCGTCAATGTTTAAGGCTTTCTACTCCTAATCTTTTATCTCTTTTTTAATATTTATATGAAAGTGTTGTACACATACACACACACACTCTGACATGAGACTAATTGTTCCAGTTATTAGCGATGGGTGAATACATCAACTAGAGGTATACAACTCATTAATTGCAAACCAGATTAACAAAGTTAAATATGTATTAACTTATTGACGATTTTGTTTTTAGCTATTGTGATCACTCTTCATCCGGCGTCAGCTGTCAGTGATGTGTTGTACATCATGTGTAAACTTTTTACATTTTCATCTTCTTCTTGAAAACCTCACAACCCATTTTCACCAAACTTGGCAGGTAGCACACCTAGGGGGATAGGATCTCAGTTTCTTCAAATGGGCACCATGCCCCAACAGGGGTGGGGGCAAATCTCCGCACCCCCCCCAAAAAAAAAAATAATAGTAATAATGGTGATAATAATAATGATAATAAATAAGTAAATAGATAAATAAATAAATATATATATATATATATATATATATATATATATATATATATATATATATATATAAAAATGAAATAAAAAATAAAGAAATTAATAACTAATTAAGGAGTCTTTAAAAATCTTCTTCTCTAAAAGCAGAAGTGATAGAACCAAGTTTATACTACTGTAAAAGTGGATATTTTCGCGCGACTAATTTTTCACACTTGGCCGGGTGAGAAGAGTTTCGACTGTTTTTAATTTCGTGGAATCAAGGCATCACGCACAGGAACATATGGCAGGCAAAAATAATCGCGTGTTTTTATTTTCGGGCTAGTTTCTGGTTGCGCGAAATGCGCGAAAATTTCAACACTGCGAAAATTTCCACTTCACAGTATGAGTTAGTACATGAATGGCTGTCATTTTAAGTTTCTTCATAGCAGAATCAGGGCTGTCCCCCCCCCCCTATATTTCAAGACTTCTTCTCCAGGAATTATTATACCCCCGCCAAACGAAGTTTGAAGGGGGTATATAGGAATCAGCGGACGGTCGGGCGGTCGGTCGGGCGGTCGGGCGGTCGGGCGGTCGGGCGGTCGGTCCGTTGCAAATCTTGCGTCGCGAACTACTTCCTCAGTTTTCAACCGATTCCCATAAAACTTGGCACAGATGTGTGCCTTGGGTTGTAGATGTGCAAGACATATTTTTTGACAGTACCCAAAAGTATGTTGCCATGGTAACGGCATATTATGGGCAAAAATGGGTACAAATCTTGTGTCGCGAACTCCTCCCACAGTTTTTGATCAATTTTTATGAAATTAGGTACAGATGTTCATCTGAATATGTTAATGTGCAAGACACATATTTCCGCAGTGGCAAAAAGTGCGTTGCCATGGTAACGGCATGTTATTGGTAAAATATAGGGCAAAATGCTTCATGGCAAAACTGCTTCATCAGTGTTCTTCCAATTCTCATGGAATTCATATTGAACACCTGTTTGTCTTAGGATATAGGTCAGCATGACACATTTCTTGACAGTGACAAAAAGTATGTTGCCATGGTAACAGCTCACATATTATGAGCCAAAATGATGGAAAATTTTGTGTTGCAAACTACTTCCTCAGTTTTTGCCCAATTTCCATGAAACTTGGTACAGATGTGTGCCTTTGGTTGTAGATGTGCAAGACGCATTTTTTGACAGTACCCAAAAGTACGTTGCCATGGTAACGGCATATTAATGGCAGAAGATCAAGGAAAGATCTTGCGGATTTAACTACTTCCTCAGTTTTTTGACCAAAGCTTATGAAATGTGGCACACACCTTGATCTTGGTGGGAAGATGTGGAAGACATATTTTTCGGACGTGTCGGAAGCTGCGTTGCCATGGTAACGGCATATAAATGGCAGAAGATCAAGGAAAGATCTTGCGGATTGAACTACTTCCTCTGTATTCGACTGAAGCTCATGAAATGTGGCACACACATTGGTCTTGGTGGGAAGATGTGCAAGACATATTTTTTGGACGTGTCGGAAGCTGCGTTGCCATGGTAACGGCATATTAATGGCGGAAGATCAAGGAAAGATCTTGTGGATTGAACTACTTCCTCAGTTTTTGACAAAAGCTTATGAAATGTGGCACACACAATAGTCTTGGTGGGAAGATGTGCAAGACATATTTTTCGGACGTGTCGGAAGCTGCGTTGCCATGGTAACGGCATTTAAATGGCAGAAGATCAAGGAAAGATCATTCCTTGGGTAAGACTGTCGTCACGGGGCGGGGGTATTAATCACCTTAAGTGATATTTCTAGTTGGATTAGCCACATAGCATCAGTGTAATTGCAAATTGGGGCTTGCTCAGCAATTTTGTGAATGGTTGACTTCATGATCAAAAACCATGGTAATGGATGAAATGTAAATACTGTTCCCTGTCAGGGAAGGATTTCTTACCTTGGAGTCAATATATGCAGTGCAGTTATGTTTATATGGGAGACAATATATTTGTGAGCTTTTAATTTGCAAATGTCAGTCAACTTCCAGAAATAAACACTGTGTACACAGTATACAGTAACTTTCTTCATACAGGAGTTGGAAACTTTATACTGGAAGATAAGATGGAGGAATTTCAGTTCTGAATTAGAAATCTCACAAATTTGTATGGGTTTATACAAGTGAGTAAACCTGACTGATGTAAGTTGCCAAAGTCTGCATTAACCACATTTTTTTGTCCTTTTGTGACCTCTGACTTTAATGGGGTAACACAATGACGCACCGCATTATATGTCTTCTGCTTCATAGTGGACTTCAGTTTCAAAATCGGAAATGAAGTCTCCATTTTACTGCAAAATGAAATTGAGAGTAGTCCTTCAAAAATTAATCTAACTTTCCTTCACTTTGTCTGATAATTAGGCTTTAGGAGTGATATTACTGAGTATGATAGAAAGAAACGAATGGATTCCATGACGTCTTGGTAAAGGGACATCATTATCATATTCGCTGCGTCAAAGTCATTGTACGTCATCACTTTACCTTCGCTTTATATAAATCATCTCTTTCTTCTTCAGAATTGCAGTCAGCTTCTTGCCATTCTTGCTGGAAGCTGTACAAGCTCCATCTCTTGGACCGACTTGGGAGACTGGATGCCAAATCCAGCGGTAGATTAACCCTTGGAAACAGACGTTCACTGAGGAAGAGTGATATCCAGGCCATCAGTCACAGGGAGTGGAGCAGAAAGTCATCCAGGGAGATAGACCGAACCCTCGGCCGAGAGAGGACTGGCTAGGACAGATCTGGGTGGACCAAGGCAGGACTGAGCCACCACCATGGGGAAACAGAACAGTAAGCTGAGGCCGGAGATGCTGACTGACCTGAGGGAGAACACAGAGTTCAACGAGCATGAACTGCAAGAATGGTACAAGGGCTTTCTCAAAGGTGAGCTGGCACCTGTTTGTGGGACAACATTCCTCCTATAAAAGTTGCTGGCCCAGTGGTTAAGTGCTTGTAGTAACTTATTGTATACGTATATTGTGGCTAATTAGAAGAACCTTGGAAACCAAAACCCTTCCCAACACACTCCCTCTGACCCTATCCCTCCAATCACCTGATTTCTTACCACACCCCTGTCAAAACCACACTTCAAACCAACACCCTTCCCACCACTTTCCCTCTGGCCCTTGCCCTTCATGCCATACCCCTCCCAAACCATCACCCTTCCCACTACACCACTCTCAAACTACCCCTCAAAGTATCCCTCAATCCGTCCCTCAATCCATCCCACAAACTAACACCCTTCCTACCACACTCTGACTGTATCCCTCAAACCACCACCCTTCCCACCATACCACTCTCAAATCACCACCCCTCAAACCACCACCCAACCCACCACACCCCCCTCTCAAAGCACCCCTCACACCATCACCCTTCTTCCACACCCCTCTCACCCTACCCCTCACAAACTACCCTTCAAATTGCCTCCCTCACACCACCCGGTCTCAACCTCTCCCCCCTCAAACTACCGCCCTTCCTAACACCCCCCTCACCTCTCACCCCACCCATCTCTACTCCACCCCTCTCACCTCACCTTCTTCCACCACCTCTCTCCCATATCAGGGCAATTACCCCCCCCCCCCTCCCCCCTGGCTATTTAATGGTTAGTAATAAGGTTAAAGTAAAGATAAGGGTTAGGTTTAGGATTCAGAGTTTGAGTTAGGGTTAGGATAGGATTAGGTTCAGGGTTTCATAGGGTCAGGGGAAGGGTCCAGGCTAATTGCTGTAGACTCCTCTCTCCACCATGCCTCTCTTCACCCCCTGTCCACTCACTCTCCACCTGTTTTACACCCTACCCATCTCAAACCAACCCTTCTCTGCTCCTACTGATCATCCCAATAGATCCTACTGAAAAGATTATTGTGTACCATTGAGCACAAGTCCCGAGTATACTCGGGCAAGTGTCTATGGGAAATGTGTGTTGTAGCAAAATCAGTCTGTCCTCAATGGGTCAAGTGTAGAAGTGATCCCTATTTGAATATTCTCTTTTGTAGAATGATTCAAAGGAGTAGATCAAAGAGGTCAGCACACTTGTATTAGTCAAGTGTGGATGTACTATTTCTTTTTGTTTTGTCCATTTTTCAGATTGTCTTGTCTTTTCTGAGAATCAGTACACATCATACAAGATTCTTTTTTCCTTGTGATTATAAAGCTAGAAGTTATATTTGCCTTTTAAGATGGTTAAAATACTTCAACCATCTTAACACATACCTTGTTAAATCCCCCCCCCCCCAAAAAAAAAAAAAGAAGAAAATCTCTCTCTGTATAATGGTATTAGTTGAAATTAAGGCCATCAACCAAGAGATTAGATCAGTGAGGCCATATGAAATGGGTCAAAGGCTCAATTTCTTACAGTGGTAATGGCTCCACTCTGTTTACCTGACTATTATGGCAAATTTTCTGACCTGAGCAGTTTTTTTGTTTTTTTTTATGCATAACCACCAGAGATGGAACTAATGAGAGATTTTCTCATGAATTTATTATGACTTGCCCTAATGAAGGGTGGTTTACATGGTCCTTGGGGATCAGGCTGTATGGAATATTGAGTACTTGACCCAGTACAAGGACAGATTGCCCAGAAATAAAAGAAT
The DNA here is from genome assembly GCF_040938485.1 of Diadema antillarum. Classification (NCBI taxonomy): domain Eukaryota; kingdom Metazoa; phylum Echinodermata; class Echinoidea; order Diadematoida; family Diadematidae; genus Diadema; species Diadema antillarum. Next base: position 852,730 of record NW_027271417.1, read on the forward strand.
CCAGTGGGTTTTGAATTAAAACCTTCACAAACCATGCTGGATGGCGAGACCAGTTACTACCTACCCCAGTTGCCTTTTAGTGCAGCTCATGGTTAACCGGTTGAGGACGAGTTATAAGTAGACTCAGGCAGGGTGTCTGTGGGAAAAGCGTGGTGTAGCAAAATCAGCCCGTCCTCAATGGGTTAGCATTCAACAGATCTTTGCCTGAGCTCTTGTGGTGTCAAGGAACGTACTGCTCTGCAGGACTTCTATTCACCCATGGTGCCAAATTCACCATGAATGATTTAGAGATTCAAACACTTTTGTTCTTCGTTAGCTACTGGTTGAGGGTCTTTTTGATAACAACTTGTGAATTGGAAGCCAAGTAGTCAGATAAGTTTGAAGGCATCAGTTATTACATCTGCACTTTGCCAGTGAATGGTCTATTTCTGTATCTCTGTTCCTCTATGTTTTACATTTCTGTTTCTTTCTTTCTTCCTTGCTTTTTCTTCCCTTCTTTCTTTGTCTGTCTGTATGTCTCCCCATCCCTTTGCTCAGTATTACCTTTTTTTTTTTAATCACTCTGTCCTTTTTCTATCAATCTTACTTTTCTCTCTCCATGTTATATTTCTTGATACGTTCTGTATCTACCCTGCAGTGCCCCAACCCCTGTCCACCCTTCCGCTGTACCTCTATCACCAAAGCGTCATCATGATCTATCGGTCCCCCACAAATCAATCATTCCATTCTTTGCCAGAGGCAGGCATCGTGGATGCATCATTGTCAAAAAAATATTGGCAACTGAGCTCTAGATACAGTCTGTCTATGTGGAGTCTTGTGTGGCTGCCTACCTCCTGTGGTCAGCAGTGTTCAGGATTGTATCCCACTCACCCAAAGAGGGTGATAGAGCTTGTATATGATGTGTCTATTTCAAACCAAGTGATGATTATATGGGCAACCAAAATTACTATTAAATCAAGAAACTTTCGAGATGCACATGATACACCTGTAAAGAATTCATAGCCTAAGATATAAACATACATACTGTACATACTGTACATACTTCTTCTTTTTTTTTGGGGGGGGGGGGGGGAGAGAGTCTTATACACTGATACATTGTCCTCCCCTGCCTACGAAATCACGCCTGCATTTGAATTGTTTGATGTCACCAATTACCCATGAACCCAAAACCAAGGAAGGCAGGTGTTTTAGTCTTTACCCCTCTTTTAAAGTGTTGGTGTGTCACTGTGGCCAGTAAAATACCAGACAGACACGTAAGCGATTACCAGGAGTACATATTACTGTCATTTCGTCTTCTGCAATTATCAAGCATGATTCAAAGCACCTACATGGTAATTATCTCACTGTCCTTGCATGAGCAGCCTTCACAGAGCTCTAATTGCTCACATGTGGTAAGTTGTGAGGCCCTGCTTGTGACATTGCTTGTTCACAGATTCTCACGGCTTAATGAGGTATTTGTGAAAGTTAAGTATGAAGGATAATTATTGGTAAAAAGGTCATACTAAAAAAAAAAATGTTAAAAAAAACTAGGTTATGTGTCATATGAGAAGTACATGTATGTGGTGTAATTCCAACTCCAGCTGGAGATGAAAAAGTCAACCACATGTTCAGAAAAGTGTTCATGCAAGGTGTTTGAGAAATTCAAGCATAAAAAATGCTGTGCAGAATGCATAATCCTTCTCATATCTGCAGACATTTCATATTGCCCCCTTTGTCAATTTCATTTTTTTAGGGGTTTTTCACAATGTTAAGTCAGTCATGTCATGATTAGGCAATTTTTTTGAAGTTGTTTTGAAGGCTACCATGAATGTGTCAGGCAGAAGTAGTGTATGCAATGAATCAGAATGCAGTGAAAAATGCTGCCTTTTCATTTGTTTTCTTGTATTTGATATTTCCTTTTTTTGTGTATTTATTATGTGTCACAGATTGTCCCAGTGGTCACTTAACGGTGGAAGAATTCAAAAAGATATACGGCAACTTCTTCCCTTACGGCGACGCCTCTAAATTCGCCGAGCATGTTTTCCGCACATTCGACTCGAATGGCGACGGCACGATCGATTTCCGCGAGTTCATCTGTGCGCTGAGCGTGACGTCGCGAGGGAAGCTAGAGGAGAAGCTAAAGTGGGCCTTCAGTATGTATGACCTGGATGGAAACGGCTTTATTTCCCGCAGTGAGATGCTGGAGATTGTCCAGGTAACCAGGGTAGAGGGCGCTTTACACGTACTGTAGGCAGTGCTGTATATAAAGAGAGTCTGGCCAACTCGGTCTTCGGCTTATGAGTTTTGAAACCTGTGATTGGTCAAAAGTGGTCCCGTGATCTTTGCGGAGCCATGTCGTTACCAAAGTGCGCTCATACTCAGTGCCCATTGTTCACTACCCCTTGTATGGTAGGTTTTCATTATTATGTCTTGAGTGTACGCGCTAACCCTATAACGTGTTATACACTGGGCAACGACATGGCGTCCAATTTACGAGTTGGCCAGACTCTCTTTGTATATGGCACTCATTGTAGAACCAGAAATATTTGTAGGGTGAAACTTTTGTGAATCAACACTGCATTGTGTAGACAAGAACTTTTGTTAATCATGGCTTCACAGAATTTGCATAAGTTTTATGCTCACAAAAATTTCTGGTTTTACAGTACATGCATTTATTTTGGCATTTGGTTATAACCATCAAAAACAGAACGAGGCCCTGTTGCATTAAAAGATGCAATTAGATATAGTCAGAAAATCAAACATACAGCAAGTATCAGCCAATCAAAATTAAGAAGTTAGAGATTTATGTTTGATTTCCTGGCTTGTGTTTGATCTCAACTTTTATTCAACAGGGCCCTGGACCACAGCATGAATTCGACAAGCCTAGCTAGTGAGTACCGGGTAAGAGTGAAACGCTCTCTCAAAATTGCTGCTTTGAAGCAATTGGGATCGTATGATTCCAACTGAGAGTTAGTTTCAAACACCCATGCTGATCTGCACTGAAATAGAGCCAATGGATATCTGTATTGCCACTGAAGAAATACCAAAGCATAGGTCATATGTCTTCATCCCAAAGATATGGCAATTATTTGTGCAGCTTGGACACATTAATAATCTCATATCTCCTCTCCATCTCCCTCTCATCCTCTCCCTCTTCCTTCTCTCTCTCTCTCTCTCTCTCTCTGTCTGTCTGTCTGCCTGTCTATCTGTCCATCTTTCTATCTATCTATCAATCTATCTATCTATCTATCTATCTATTCATCTTTCTATCTATCTATCGATCTATCGATCTATCTGTCTATCTATCTATCTATCTGTCTGTCTATCAATCTATCTATCTGTCTATCCATCTATCTTTTGATCTATCTATGTATCTATCTATCTGACCATCTATCTGTCAATCTTTCTATCTATTTACCTATCTTTCTATCTGTCTGTCTGTCTGTCTGTCTATCTATCTGTCTATCTATCAATCTATTTCTCTCCTTTATCCTATTCTCTCCCTTCCTCCCTTTCCCCCTCAAAAAAAAAAATGTATTTGTATATATACCAGGCAATCTACAAGATGGTTGGCACAGTGATGAAGATGCCCGAAGATGAGTCTACCCCAGAGAAGAGGACAGATAAAATCTTCCGGCAGATGGATGAGAACTCGGACGGCAAGCTGTCCCTGGCGGAGTTCATCAAGGGGGCAAAGCAGGACCCCTCGATAGTGCGACTGCTGCAGTGCGACCCCAGCGGGAGCGCCGTCACGAAGTGAAACCGATTTCTACCTGTAGATGTAACCTGGAGAGCCAGAGATTTCAGCAACACACGTTTACACCCACACATGCATACACATATACACACATACAAGCAAGTGATGTGAGATCATGTAAGAAAAACAATAATAGATACGAAACTGTGTGCAAGAGGTATCATCTCCTTATAAAGCCATGATGTAAAGTTCAAGGACTATCTATGTAGATAATATGCTCTTCTCGAGAAGTTTGACTTCCAATCACGACGTGATGGAATGGTGTATGTACATGTCTGTTTCCCCGTTATTTTGGAGGTTGACGTAAGACCAGACCTGGAAGGCAGTGTGGTATATTCCGTATGACTTTCCCCCCAGACACCATAAAGTGATAGTCCACTGAGGTCAACATTGCAGTGCTAAGATGGATTGACTCCACCTGGAAAGGGGTGTGAGAGTACCGGTAAATGTTATCGAAATAAGATTGCTAGTTTCTTGGCGTGAATGGCATTTGAAAAAGTCTTCTTTGAGGTACTGCAGAAATACTGTAGAGAGGATTTAATGTTTTAAAAAAATATTTTATGTTACAGGAGGGATGGGGATGACTTACTACAAGTCTTTTTTAGGGGTTACAGTCACAGTTGTTGGTTTTCTTGGGGGCATTTTTCTAGATTTGTATTTCACAGTCACTATAGTCTTATGTCAAGTTGACCAGTTATGCAGTCTTGCATACTGAACTTTTATTGGTATAACAGAAAAAAAAATTGTTATTTTGGCTGCCATTTCAGACAGAAACCGAATAAGAAATCAGATTGTCTGTGTCTTTCTGAGCCTGGAACTCAGAAGGAGGGCCAGAAGTACAGTTACAGTTTGATAGTTTCATTCAAAAATTTAAAATACAAGTATTAAAGCTATTAAGCCTGTAAATATACAAGAGCCAATGACCAATTAGAGCTTATGATTATTATCAAGGGAGTAAAATATCAACTGTTTTTAGTTTCATATGTCCCACATTCCTTCTTTCTTTCTTTTGTCAGAGGAAGGGGTAGTTCAGGGAAAGAATGATTCCTGCAGCCGTCATTTCCTTTCTTTTTTTTTCTTTCAGTAATGCAAACCAGACATTAGTAATCACACACATCACTTTTTGAAAGGAAAACAAGCAATGTGTAATACCTTATTGAGGGCTGACTCTTTGGGCCGTTAAGACATGGAACAGGTCAAACTATATCCTGCAGTTCAAGCGAGATGTTATCATATTGCCAAGGGTAACACAGGGTGGAGGATGACTAACACCAGACCTTTTGTGTAAAGCACACAGTGTACACCAGTGTGGAGTGTAGTCAATTTTCTGCACTAATACACTTTCGTGTGTAATTTTGAGCTGTGTTACACTGGCATTTGACACTGATTGCACAGAAGCTTCCCCATGAAGTGTTATGATGAGTTTGATTGTAGTCTCCAGACAGCGCTAGCACCTTTCCATTGTTTTGTGACCCAGACTATGGATTGCTTTTTCTTCTTTTATTTTTAGCCTTTCTTTCATACTTACTTAATTATTTTTTGAAAAGAAATTCAGTTTTTTTGTGTGTGTGTTTCCCAGTAATTCATTGCAGAGCTATGAGTAGACACATGCATATTTTTATGTTCTCCTTTCTTTCCAGAAAATTAAAATTACCAACACTTGCCTTGCTTGTTTCTTTCTCATGTGTTGCCAATTTGAGGATGAAGCCATTTCAGGACGTTGCTGCCTTGCTGAGTTGTAGTTGTAGCTGTAGTTAGAATATGTAATGTTGATATACTGGTTGGAGGTGTATTAGATATCAGCCATGCTATGGGAGATTTGACACTAATGGGAGTGGAAGGTTTCCAGCCACCGCCATGTTGATGACTGTTCCCAGTAGCTGTACATAGACAGAAGCAGTTTGATTGACTCCTTGCATTGATGTGTACTCTTCTTTGATCATTTGTCTATTCTTCATGTCGAGAAGATTTTCCAGTGGATGTTGACCGCCTTTCTCAAGCGTTAGAAGCAAACTCTCCGTTTGTTCGTCTCTGTAAAGTTTATCGTGATCGTCACTGCAGTCTTATGTCATGGTCGTCATCAGTATCGTTGTACTTTTTGTTACCATCAGACTGCCCGTGATAACAGAGGTTATGTGCTATATGTTTGTTTCTTTCCATGTTTCTGAATGAAAAAGTTGTCGCCCCCCTTTTTTTTTAAATTGTAAATCTCTGTAATTTTGCACATTTTAAATCTTTACTTGATCAAGTGTGTCATCCCCATCGTACAATGTAGTTCCATAACGTCTCAAAGCAAGATCAATGACCAAGTCTATATATTCCAGGTCCAATCACCAAGCGACCAAATTTTATCTTCTTTTAATTTTCGTGGTACTGCCACCCTGTGGTATTCTTTCTACTCTTTTTTTTTTCGTACTGCATCTACATTGTATCTGTTTTTCCAATACAGAAGTTATTGTCACATTGATCTTTATGGAAAGTATTGATGATATGAAAGTGGTATCAGTAATTCCAGCATAAAGAAAGACATGTTTAACATTGGTAGGTTAATTAATCTAACTGTGTATCCACTGCACCCGGAATTGTTAATGCAGAGCAGTGCTTTTGAATGGCATGCTAACTGACCTTGTAGTGTGCAAAGAGAGAATGCATGAGCCACACTTGCAGTCGGGAGTATAAAAGTAACTTTGTAGTCCTTTCTGCATGATAGAGTGAATTCTGTCTAAAGAGGTGTACTCTCCGTTCCATCCACAGTGATGCCATCATTAAGTGGAATGAAACCCTGCTGGTTGGAAACCAAATGTATCCCTTCACATAAGGGCCAAAATGATTTGTCTCTCAAGTCTGAAATATTCATTCAATTAATTTTTTTTTCTCCCAATAGTTTTCCGGAAGTATACCTAGGCTGTTATGCATTGAGGTGTCAAATAGAAATGTATACCAAATTTGATACTGTACCAAATGTGTACACACTGTTGGCATACATTTCTTTCTCTGACATTTTCATTTACATGAGCTTTTGTGACAAAAGTGCTTATGTAGATAGAATCTGATTTGACACAGACTTATTCCATGGAAAGGTGTTTAGAGGCACAATTCTCTTGCTCAATGCTTGTAACTAGACTTGAGCTTTTATCACCAGATACATATGTACAGTCACACACACACAAAAAAGGCACTAAATTCCTATTGTAGAAACACAAGTTTAATAGGTCATTTGAAAGGACTTTGATTTGCTTTTTCAGTTTATTTTCTTTTTGAAAGATGCAGGCATCTTTCTGTCTGGCTTCTGTGAAGAAAAAAAAAGGTACAAGAACACTCTTGAATTTTATCATGGTATAAATTATCAGAAGTGTTGTATCTCAGTTAGCTTCATGTCTGTTAGACTGTAAAGGGACTGAAAGAACAAGCATGATAATTGTGATATATTGTGATGTATATATCATACTTCAATGTTCATGGTTGAATTGTTCTTGAGTATGTCATGTACCAAGCCTCCTATTTGCAAAAGAAATGCTGTCAGTCTTCTTTGTTTTCTTTTGCTTTTTAGGGATTTTTTAACCTCCTTCATTATAAAGCAGATCTTTGCCAACATGTTGTAAGTGTGCATGCATTGTAATACTTCATTATCATAGCTGTCACTGCGGCTCAAGAAAATGTCCCTTCAAAGAAAAGAGAAAAAGAGAAGCAAATGAATTAAAGTTTTGCTATCATAATTATAGCACAAATCTGCTGATTAAAAGTGCAGTGATTATTTGCAGATGAGTTAAACTGACAGCCTTGTTCTGATTGCAGTAAGTTTTTGCTTTGATATTTTCTTTTTCATCTTCAAATATTCATTAAGTTATTTAGTGAAAAGCTGACATTCTAAATACATTACAGAATTTTTCTCCTGAAAAAAATGATATTATTTGAAATGATGACTAATATTCATTCCAAATGTTAGTAATTAAGGTGATATGAAAGCCAGACATTTCAGTGAGATTTTCCAAAGGCTTCCTCACAGAAATCTCCTGTGCTTACTGCAGTACTCCAGCATGATGAATGGCTGTAGAATGCTGTTTGACATTCCGCATGACCTAAAATAGAGAACTGGATTTCAATGTCTCTATCATCCACATTTCTTCTGCTCGTGACCAATATTGAAAAGCCACAGATCATGAACTGTTAATCGTACAAAGTTTGAAAAAGAAGCGTTCACGGTACCACCATAATAGCAGTAAAACTATGCACTTCAGATGTTTTGCCCAAGGCCCTGGCAATAATTTGAATGTCACTATCCTTCATTCTTTGGTACTTTACTCTTTTAATATTTGTATTTCCTTGGTATACTTCTGTCCCCCCCCCCCCTCAAATTCCATGTCATGGATGCTACTGTTGTTGTATGCTGCAGTGGAACTGTTGGAACGGGTGTTAAGTTGATCAACTGTTTCTTTCCTTAATGTATATCTGAGTCAAAGAAAATCCCTGTGACAGTTTGTATGTAATGTGAGCATGTGTGTGGTGTGTCTGTGTGTGTTTAATTACCTGCAAAGTGCAATGTGGCTCCTCATCTTTCTGTATCCTACTTAGACTACCACAAGTTCTACACAGATTGCTGGGGAAAAAACAAACAAACAAAAAACAAAAAGCAAAAACAAACAAACATTTAATACCTGTCCAATTTGAACCACAAGAGGGCAGGATTTATATTTCTCCCCCATCTTTGCTGTAACTTTGGATTAAAACAAGAAGCATTCTGGGTCAATCAGTGTGCAATTATACTACATGTACTTGAAATCTATTGATAGAACACTTTGTTATAATTACATAGATATGAATACTCTATCCATTGATGAAAAATTTCCACAGCAATGAAAGGTTTTGCTAAGTATCTTTTTTTTTAATATCTAAATGCACCAGACAAAATGTTGGTGTTTTTGTTATTTTTTTTTCTTACTTTACCTTTAGACATATAAATGAAAGGATGCAAAAGAGAAGTTGATACTCCTGGTATGGTTGCATGAGAGTATTTTGATGACAGTCTTTGCTATACTTTTCTAGCTGACTTCAGTTAGATTTCATTTGAAGGCTTCAGAAGCAGACATGTTTAATTTTGAGAGTAGGTCTTGTGAAAAGTGATGGGTGCAGATCTGAGAGATGTAACTTAAAGCACAATGAATAGAGGGATAAATGAATGCATAAATGAATTAAGAAATTGATACGGTACTAACAAAATGGATATACATTTGTATGAATATGAATGAATTAAATGACTAGAATGATGATTCCTTTATTAGGAATGAAAGCTGAAAATGGTATCAAATGCAAGTCGGGCTAAGAGTGAAAATGGTTTGAGCTTTTCGGGATACATTCACTGGATCCTCTCATCAAGACCTTGCCTTCAGCCAGTTTAGGTATTTTTCTTTCTTTGTGTTTTATGGATTTGGAGTGTAAGAATGCCTAGTTTGCCTTTAGAAAATCAAGTTTGTTACTTGTCTCCTGATTAAGGTTGTATAGTCTGACTTGCTGCATTAGTCACAACTAGCAGAAACACTCAATAATCTATGGATGGTGAAAATGTGTGTCTTATGAGTTTCTAATTCAAACTTTCTAATTTTTTTCTTATATGCATCATATTGGACTGAGTGAATATGATAAAAGTATATTAAAAAAGAATCATTCTCCCAATTCTAGACTTAAAAAAGAGGGGGAAAATGTGGCAATGAAGAAGTAATACAGCGGAGAAGAATGTCGAGTCTTTGGGTGTATGGCTTTCCCCAGCATGTTTAATAGACCTGTAGCAGGGAACAGTTGTGACCCCGATTGACATTGTAGTGGGTTCAAGAATTCTCCACGAGTACACTGAATGTGTGCATCTGTACAGAGTTAGGCCTCTTGCTTAAACACAGAATGATAAAGACACATGTCTTGTACTACCCTCAGCACCTCTATCCCTCCCTGTCGTGTATGTTGTGGGAGTGTGTGGAAGAATCTTCTGGCGAGTATCCAAGATCACAACTATTTTCAGATGGGTGTACCGAGTTTGGCACTTTACTTTTCCAGTACCGAGTCTTTATTGTAGTTCATAATATAATTTATTGTTTCTCTTTCAGAGTGAAAAAAACGATGAAACAAAATGGGTCCAGAAACACACAGAACAAACTTATGTCTTTCTGCAGGACACCCAATCAAACTGTGCACAGTAGATGGAGATATGACACTTTTGCTCTTGTGTGCATCAGGAATGCATTCCCCAAGTTGACTGTTATGGTCAGTGAACTGAGAGCCCCATTATGGAAAGTAGTTCATGTTGATTTGACTGGCTTGTGTTGGAAAGTTTCCACGCATTTAGTAGGTCCTACTAGGTAGGCTTCTCAATACTAGTCAGATAGTACCACCCTGTAGTCTTAGACCCAGCAGTCCTCGTGTCCAAAAATATCTGTCTGTATTCGCTGCTCCACAGGCTGTGTTTGCAGGTGCATAAAGTTATGTGTTACTGGGATGTATTGTGTCGGAGTGTGCAAAGAAAGACGATGGATGAATCGTTGGTGCATTTCAGCATCAGGTCTGCCTCATGGTATACAAAAACAGAAGTCTTGTGTATGTATCTTGTGGTAAAATAGTTTGCCCAAAAATACATTTCTGAAGAAATGCATTCTACTACTGTTATATATGGTTTATAATGAGAGGTATGAGTGAGAAATCTTTCTGTAAATACTCTGTGTATATTTTCTTTTTTCATAGCTGTTGATACGAGCAATGTGCATTAGCTGAAAGCAAATATGAAGTAGCTAGCCTTGTATGTGAGTCTCAGAAGTGGGTTTGGGATATGAGAGAGTAACTGTAGATAGGAGAATTACCAGAAGAGGAGTCCATTAGCATAGAAATTGTGCATATTCAATACTCATATGATCGTAGTCCTGTGGAAGTCATCTGGAAGGGGATATTTTGTTTAATTTTTTTCTCCTTATTTTGTAAGTGGTTGATCTTTACTGAACCAATGTGTATTGTTTGTTATGCAAAGAGTTTATTACTGTTGGTATTTATGTCATGTTATTTTTTTTTCTAAAAATTTAGTAGTCTCTGTTGGGTTTATTCTTACAATGGTTTTGTGTGAGAAAATACAAAAAGATATCAATATAATGCAAATATATATATATACATATATCTATAGAAAGCTTTCATGTACATTGGCTGAAATTGGTCAAAGTTTACATAATGAATGGAATGAGATGTGAATTTGTCATACATACTGCAAAGAGTCATCCATAAACATGAGAACTGGTTTCTTTATCATTTTTGCCAAGCATTCCAATGTTATGAAAAAAGAGAGTGAAATTTTTGACCAGATCTCTGTCTCCTCACCCCGTCAATCCTTCCCTCATGAAGAGGAGGATGTTGGGGACAATATGTGCAGGAAATATCAGACTTGAGTTCCTTCACATATTTCAGTTTGCCTGGAGTGGGTGTGTATTGAAATGGCGCTGATTAGCCTTGACTGAAAGCTGGTAGGAGCAACAGTGATGCTTATGGAGGGCGAGGAACAAAAATGTTGTAATAAGCGCAGATGATTTTTATCCTGTCAAGAGGTATTCTGGATTTATTCATTCATATTTCTTTTTCTTTTTGGTACGGGAAGATTCTTTTAGTATCTATTGTGACCTAAAAAAAGTTTGCAGTTTGAAATCTTGAGATCTAATAACGTGAGTCATTGAAATAAATGGACATCAAAGTGAAATGTCGCTGGTGTAGATTTTTTTCTGAAAGGCTTTCATAGTAATTTCTCTTTCTTGGCTAGACATAGCATTAATCACTGTTCCAGGCTTGAGAGATCAGATTTTCATTTGAATCTCCTCCCTTAAGTGCATTTAAAAAGAAGATAAATGGTTGAAATGAAACAAGGGAGATGAGACAATATTTAGACACTAGAGCACATGAAGAAATCTAAGTTTTGAATGTAATTTTTTTCTTTGTGTTATGGAGGTAGCCTCATATCACGACTTCTCTCCCTTTTTCTTGTGATATCAATGCATTATTCCAAACTGACAACAACAAAAATGATAATAAAGGCATTTTATCAAGTTATTTACAGTTACTACCATGCAGAATTACAGTGAACATTTTATCATAGTGGCACATTTACAAACTTGAGGAGTTGGTGTAGGTAGAAGATTGTGGGTAACATTTAAAGTCTGAAGGGCGTTACCATCTCTTTTTGTATACTGTATATTGCCTGTCTTGTATAAACTTTGAAGAAGATTAAATTGATTATATGTAATCTCTCTATCTCTTCAGCTTTCTCTGTCATTGTTACTCTGTCTGTGTCATGAATTGTTATTTAACAAAAATGAATATGAATAAACCAAGTATGAATTATTCATAACTCATGTACTCGTCTTTCCATTTTGGGCATTTTTTATTCATTTATTTATCTATCTATATTTATTCATTTATTTATTCATCTAATATTTTTTAAGGGAGCGTTGGTGCCCTGTTCATAGTTCTGAAAAGTGAGCAATGCTGAAGTGACTTAACAGAGCAACAGACTCACTCCCCTGTAAAGTATATTTTTGTTTATGGAAATACAGAAAGATTTCATTTGCACAGAGGCTACTCTCTGATAAATCAATTTCCAGTATGTGTAAAATGAGATTAAAAACGAAAATGCAGGCTATTAACCATCAAATCCATATATCGGTGTTAACACTACTAAGAGCAGGGATAAAGCTGACTTGCCAATTTTTGGTGATTCTGAAGAAAGCTTCTTGAAGATGAGAATGAAACCCAAATACACATGTACATGTCACATTGAGTGAATGCAGCAATATTTTTAGTAAAAATGTTTGAGGAAAAATGGATAATCTGTTGAAAAAGTCATGAATCTTGTTCATGATCAAAGGTTAAGGTAGTTGAGAACAACAGCCAAAAAAAAATCTCTTACTTTGGAATTTGAGGGTTTTTTATATGCTTCCCTAGACAAACTTCCCAATCAAATATTTATGTGTATATATATATATATATATATATATATATAGTTATATATATCTATATAGTTTTATTGTTTTCATCAAATGCGCTCATGCGTTGAAGTATTGAAACATCATCATTCAAAATAATTTTTGCCGTTCAAATTAACTAACATGGCAACTGACGTGGCCAATTTAGCATTCCGATACAGTGCGCACATATTTTTGGTAATGGCTATTCAACTTCATGTCAACCTGTCGCTAGCTTATTCCCAATATTCATATTCACATATAGGAAAACAAGTTTGTGATATAAAAGGAGCATTCAAATTAAATCCTTGTAATGTCCATTAAAAAAAAATAGTACATAACTTGTACTGCGTTTCAAATTGAAGTAGGCCTACTTCTACGATATAATGTGGATCACACATGATAATGAAAACAAAAATGTGTAAAATGAAGATTACCAAAGCAATGCAATAATCATAATGAAAATAAAAATGTAAAATTGGAATAATAGGCATGATGATTATGATGATCGTGATTAAAAATAGTGCTTAAAGGTGTGGGTTGAATATCACTAAATCAACATAAAATGTTGAGCTAAAAGAAGATGTTCAGATTAAAATAACAATTATCATTATGGCAAAAATAAACAAAAAACAAAAAGACACATGCACTGATTAAATGGACATACTCAGCCTTGCTTATACCTATGTGTATTACAAAATAGAATGCTCAGTTGTGAAAATCGATCTTTCAAAAATGAAATTGAAAGTCCTTTTAAGTGTTAACTCAGTTCATCACCCTAAATTGAAGGTACACATTTAGAAATTCATGCCCAATGATTACATCCAAAATCGAACATCTGATCATTCATTGAGTACCGAAAAATGAATTTCAAAGCTATAAGATTTTTTTTTATCAAAGTCACTTCGCTACTTTAAACATGCAAATTTGAATGCACATAATATGTAAATGAATGCACTTTTACGAAATACAGTGTAATATATTGACAAGGATAACTTCAGTAAGGCCTATTGATGATAAGTGCAGTGGCACACCTTTTTCCAGTCGTTCTTAAAGGTCCTCTTTACCTTTGGGAACAGTGATTTGTTCAAAAAATCAATATATGACAGTTACTACATACAGTGGCGTATCTAGGGGGGGGGGGGGGGGGGGCAAGGGGGGCACGTGCCCCGGGCACCACTCCTCGGGGGCGCAAAAAAAAAAAAAAAAAAAAAAAAAACGAAGAAGAAGAAAAATAAAAGAAGAAGCAGAAAAAAAAAGGAAAAAAGAAAAGAACAAGAACAAGATAAAAACTCGCCCGGAAATGACAATGTTTATTATCTGTGTTCACACAAGAATTCCATGTTCTGTAAGTAAGCTGAACTACAAAAATTTTCGGCGCGCTCGCTGCGCTCGCTCGCCAAAATTTATATAAAAAAGAACGTAAGAACAAAACGTGATGATGACGCGGAGAAAATGACAATATCTATTGTGTTCACACACGTCATTTTATATTTAGCAGGCAAAATGTTTAACGGAGCAGCGGATGCAATTTCTTTCGTTCTGAAGCGATCGCCAATTGGATCAAAAGAAGGCGCCAACGGTTTCGAACATACGGGGGGGGGGGGCGCAAAAAAAACCCCAAATCAAACAAGATAAGAACAAAACGTAATCATGACGCGGAAATATACAAATTTCGGCTCACTCCCTCGTACTAATTTAGAGTATTTTTTCTAAGTCCTCAGTTTGTTGGTATAAATCGTTATCTATAAGGCCGTCACTATTTTATTAGAATTGTAAGATTTGATAAGCAAGAAATGACAAGAATTCCATGTTTTGTAAGCTGAAATACAAAAATTTTCTGCTCGCTCGCTGCGCTCGCTCGCCAAAATTTATCAACACCCATTATAATCTCAAAAAGACCCCTTTTAAGTGCGTGAAAAAGCATATCATGTGGACTTTGTTTAAAGTCCCTACCGGGTCACGGGATGGGGTTAGGGTTGGTTAAACACTTTTTCAGAAATTAGGGGCGCAATTTTCGCGCTTGCCCCGGGCGCCGTTTTCCCTAGATACGCCACTGACTACTTAATAGCCGGGTTCACACGTACACCAATTAGCGGGATACAAATCTCGAGATTTGCATCGCGATCGTCATCCCGAGTTTTTTGCACGTGTGGACAGAAAAAACCCGAAAATTAGCGGGATAAGCATCGCGATGCTAATCCCAAGAAATCTTGCGCTGGTTCGTCAATTAGCGGGATAATTGGCCGCGCGCTGGTACGTGTGAACGGTCGGGATTACAATCTCGAGTTTTTACATCCCATCATGCAATGCGCACATCACAACAGCGAGGCCTCTGCGAAGAGGTCCTTCACCTCTTTGGAGCACAACAACAACAG
The DNA here is from genome assembly GCF_040938485.1 of Diadema antillarum. Taxonomy (NCBI): domain Eukaryota; kingdom Metazoa; phylum Echinodermata; class Echinoidea; order Diadematoida; family Diadematidae; genus Diadema; species Diadema antillarum. The sequence continues at coordinate 867,822 of NW_027271417.1, forward strand.
CGCGCGAACCACACCACTGACGCGTAAAAGACAATAGACAAAGGTAAGTGCGCGCAAGCAGTGATAGAGAAGGGCGCTGTGTGACCCAGTTTGCAGGCTTTGTTGTCTCTATCGGCAATTAGCGGGATAATTCGGTACGTGTGGACGCTCGCCAAATTAGCGGGATACCGATCGCGATCGCCATCCCGCTAATTTGGTACGTGTGGACGCTCGCCAAAAAACTCGGGATGAGCATCGCGATCGTCATCCCGCTAATTTGTACGTGTGAACCCGGCTAATAGCCGAAATAGCCGGGTTCACACGTACAAATTAGCGGGATGACGATCGCGATGCTCATCCCGAGTTTTTTTGCGAGCGTCCACACGTACCAAATTAGCGGGATAGCGATCGCGATCGGTATCCCGCTAATTTGGCGAGCGTCCACACGTACCGAATTATCCCGCTAATTGCCGATAGAGATAACAGCAAAGCCTGCAAACTGGGTCACACAGCGCCCTTCTCTATCACTGCCTGCGCGCACTTACCTTTGTCCATTGTCTTTTACGCGTCAGTGGTGTGGTTCGCGCGCTGTTGTTGTTGTGCTCCAAAGAGGTGAAGGACCTCTTCGCAGAGGCCTCGCTGTTGCGATGTGCGCATTGCATGATGGGATGTAAAAACTCGAGATAGTAATCCCGACCGTTCACACGTACCAGCGTGGGGCCAATTATCCCGCTAATTGACGAACCAGCGCAAGATTTCTTGGGATTAGCATCGCGATGCTTATCCCGCTAATTTTCGGGTTTTTTCTGTCCACACGTGCAAAAAACTCGGGATGACGATCGCGATGCAAATCTCGAGATTTGTATCCCGCTAATTGGTGTACGTGTGAACCCGGCTATTGTGTACGTCTGTTGTACCACACAATATCCTATCATATACAATTTTTGCAAAAAAAGCCTAAAATATAAGAAGATATTTGTATTTTTCTCAATAAACCGTATCTGACAGTTTAGTCTGGAATCATTTTTATCATAACTATTGTTAACATTTTGTATATTTAACAATACTTAACATTGATTTTACCGATTCAAATTTTTACAGTGGTTGTTTCTATCCCAACTCACATTTTAGAACTATTTAAAGCACTAATGCTGGCTTTTTGTTTCATCTGCAAATGGTAAATTATGCCTTTAATGAACGAGTAAAATCAGATGAACGGAATGGTGGCTATTTCAGTGGAGAATCAAACATGAAACAACAAATTTATGGAATTGTGGGTCTGTTTTAGCTGAAGAATGATACAGCGTGCTAGTCAGATCCACTCAAGCAACTTTTAGAAGAGGAAATGGTGGCGAGTAACCTCATAACCATCTCACTGGTATGTGATATGTGACACACACACACACACACACACACACATGCACACACACACACACACACACACACACACACACACAAATAATAATGTTTCACCATTAACAAAAAAAGTCATTGCTGTTGTGAGGAAAATTGTGAGGTAATTTCACATATCATCACTTCCTCTGCTTAACGTTTCTGGTTGCTCCCGGTATCGTATTTTTCGTAGGGATATGCAAAATTCTAAACTTTAAAAAAAAAATGTTGTTGATGTAATGAGTCCAATTTTGTTCATATCGTAGAGATGCATTTGGTTTCCGATGTGCTTTCATTTATAATAGAAACCAATACACACATGTCAAAGAATTACACTATATAACTGAAGAATCTTATTACTGTCTTAGTTACTTCCTATTTTATAAGATCTTCTGCTGTTCTGCTATTATGATTGTACTCTTTACATTGTTGTTGACGTTGTTGCATCCATTCGTCCAGCTACAATTTTGTCGTAGATGGGGCTATGCAACTACTAGTACAGTACCAGTGCCGTGGCCGTATATACGGCATCGACTACAACTGTACTTCTTTTTTTACCCTTTGTAACGAATAACTCGATTACTAGTATAACACAGGTAATGGAAAACGTGGTGGAATTAATTGGTAAATTTTTACGAACGGTCTGCGCGTGGCCTGCGTGATCTGTTTCAGGGTACTAACTGCTTCATGTTTAGAGGATGACTTCCGAGAGAAAGAGAGGGGCGATACAAACGAGACGATGGAAGTGTCACATCAATGAAACGGCCCACCTCCCCCCCCCCTCCCCCCCTCCCCCCTCCCCCCTCCCCCCCCCCCCTCCCCCATACACACACCAGGGGCGGATCCAGGAATTCCGTAAAGGGGAGGCGCCTTTACAAAATTAAAGGGGGCGCACTCCCCCCTCCCATTTTTTTCTTTTTATTTCTTTTGTTTTAACCACAAAAAAAAACAAAAAAAAACAAAAAAAAAAAGTGAAGAAGGGGCGCGCGCCCGGTGCGCACCCTCTGGATCCGCCACTGCACACCACCATCACCACCACTACAACCTTCTTAAGTTTACGCAATGTGAGTAACCGGATAATATGGCTATTTTTTATCTGAATTTTCTCAAATTGTTTTGGACATGGAGTGGAATAACTGACGTCGTTGATTAAAACGTAGTTGTTGTTTTTTATTGTGAAATGTGCGTTAGTTAATGATCTGACGATGGCCTTATTAGGACCAATCATTTCATAGAAAATATTATCCTCGCCCCCCCCCCCCCCCCCCTGCACGTGGATTGAATGAATGCAGCAATATCGGTACAACACATCAGTGAAATTTGAGGATCTCTTCAAAAGGATGGAATTTCGAAACTTTCATACTGCCATCGCTCGCTCAATAAGAAGACGTGAACAGTTCCTGACGTCATTGCAATACAATAATGCAATGAGAATTCGTTAAAAACCATTCTTCATGGAAAGCACATATTACCGTGACTTTTTCTTTTACTGACATAATAATGTTTAAGAAATTTTTCCCCCTGCTTTCTGAAAGAGGCTAAGTCAGTTGCTCTTTCTTTCATTTTGGGTGTATATAGGAAAGTTAAATTTTGAGGAATTATTCTCTGATGTGTTCTATTAATGTTACCGCATTCGCTCAATCCACATGCATATTTGCGGGGACTTCCCCTTTAAGAAAGCACATACAATGTCATGTCCAAAGGCAAATGCAGGGCTGCTATTACGAGTGATGCCCAAATCTCAAGTTTGGTTTGTCGAGGAAAGGAAATCATAACATTTAGTCAGGATCAGCATGTAATTATTATAAAAGTTACGTTCGGACGAGGAATAAGAATAAGTTCTATATGCGGCGCCCCATAGAACTTATCCTCGAGGTTAGGTATCCTCAAAGTTAAGGGTCAGCGGCTGAATTTAACTACAGAATTCATGTGAATGTATGATCACTCATGTAATCAAGGGGGTAAGCCTAAACACTGTGCTTCCATAGTGTAATGGATGTAATGATATTCGATATCGTAAGTCTATTTCTTTTTCTTTTGCATGTTGTGTAATTTGTGCGCCCACAACATATCTCGCCATGCGTTGCTGTTTCAGCATATACACGTACCACTCTTGTATGTGTAGTTTTACACACGTATTCAAACACACACACTCACACACACACGCACACACACACACACACACACAATCAATGTACATATAAATGTCTAACATGCAGCGTCGCGACATGATTTAAAGCCAATGGATCATTTTGATGAGTACACACTGTATGGAAGTTTCAGGGCTATAGATACGGAATGTATAGTAGCTAAAATCATACAAACTACAGCATTAGCGACAAGAATCACATTCGACTAATGCATTTTACTCCTCCCTTGTCAAAATATAAGCTGAACGTGTTCGTGCGTTTTACTGTTTTAACCATGCTGCATTGTATGGATTAAAACATTGATTATGCTGATGACAAAAAGAGGATAGCTTGGGATCCACTGCCCACTATAGAACTGGTATCTTTAATTGTATGAGAACCCGCATAGGAAGGAGTTTACAATTGTAAAAATAAAATTGAACACTGGTTCGAGCTGCTTTGTGTCTCTTGTTTCTTCTTTTCTCACCATCCCTTTTCTTTTGCTCTTTTATTCTCTCTTCTATACTCTCTTATATCTTCTTCTCTCCCATCATTATTTCTTGTTTGTCTTCTTTCCACTATCTTTTCTTCACAGCTCCTAATCTTTCCTCTCTTTCTTCTCCTTCCTACGGATTTTGCATCATATCACCATCACGGAATAAATAACAAATCAAGTGAAGTCAATTCAAAACATCCGTGCTAAAGAACATTCTCCATTAGTGACTAATAATGTAGATAATATCGCGTGGAGATGAAACACCGCGCAAACATGATGGAAAATAAAAATTGGTCAGCGAGTCATTGTTTTTGCGTCATTTATGTTTCCATGCATCTGTTTATTCATTGTGACAAGATGTATACGTTGTAAGTAGAATACAACAGAGTTATACCAAGTTGAGAGCCTACCTTTCTTCTTTCGTCCAAAATCAGTCCACGTAATTTTTAATGAATGGACGTCGTTGAATATTGCGACATTCGTGTCGATCTTTTCAAGTAAAAACGCTGTCTCTTTCGTAACTTTTTTTTTGTTATTAGTGTTCAGTTTTGAAGCATGATATCTATCCACTAATCTAAAAAACTAACATGCTATATAAAGCTACAAAAATGCAGTATTGAAGTCTGATACCAACAAAGACCAATACTCACAAAAACAAGAAATAATACAATAAAATTCAAAGAATTAAAATCGTTCCTTTCCGGTGTCGTGTATACGGGTTTAGAGGCACTGTTTCACATTGTTTCCAGGTTATCAAAACAGAAATAATAGTAATGATAATAGTCATAATAGATAGATAGATAACTGAATAAAACATATATAAACAAAAATAGTAATAGAGTATCTGAGTTTGTGTGAAGAAAAAATAAAAAGCTATGCAAAGTTTAAAATGATTATTAAGTCATTCAAAACTGAGAAAGTAAAACTAGTCAATGACGGGATTTCCATCCAGAATTTTCCATAATCATAGTTATATTGACGCATGGAGAGTATTAGATTTTTTTCCAGCCATTTGGACATCATTTTACAAATTATCAGGCCGCAAAGTGACGTAATGTGAAGGTTAAGCCACCACAATGTCAGACAGCGTCTCGACTGTTTGATTAGTTCAGGGAGGTGGGAAGCCACCTCCCTGATTAGTTTGAGCAATCTACCACATAGATAACTTGCAGACGATGTGGTCCACTCTTTCGTTAGCCTCGCAAGAGAATTGTTCCCAATTGCCTCTCATGAGATTGTGCATGTTTAGAATCACGCAGTCCTGGCCTCCAGCATTGGCCCCGTGGTTGCTGCCGACATTCCAATTGGCGTAATCCAATTGCGTTCCGTCGGTCCAGGTGAAGTTGCCTTCGTCGACAATGTCGTTTAACCCTATCCACATCTTTTTGTCTTCCTATGGTAAGAGTTTAAAAAAAAGAGCTGTGTCAGTTATGAAGAGAACGGGAGTCATAATTGCATGCCACCGAAAAATAAATAATGAATAAAACAAAGGGGGATTCTGTTTTCATTAAAAGGAATAACATGATTCATGCGCATGTTGTTAATTCAACGGGGATCAAAACTATCAAAGACGTATTTATCATGACGGAATGTACAACTATACTTGATCAATAAATCGAAATGATTTCCCTATTATGACAGTTTAAACTGTCGGGAAACAGACTTTTGCTGGTTCAATTGAACAATGGAAGAATTGAAGGATTTGTAGAAGATAAGTTAGATTACGTAATGACTCTCTTGTACAATGCCCTTTGAAACTTCTTCAGTTTTAAACACGCTTTGAGAAAAAGTGGGGCGAGAATGGGGTGTGGCAAGCTGCTGGTACCCTTTGGTGATTTGCTGTATTGTTTGAAACAGGTGGTAATCTCTCTTTCTGGGTTGGCATGTGCTTGTAGTGCACCCTGGTATTTGAGAAGTTTACAAGACTTGATTTAGTCGTTTTCTTTTGTAATACAGTTTGAGACCTAAGCAGTTTTGACTTATAGAGTGAATTGTTTTCATTGTGTTATAACGTGTGAATGTGTGGAGTTACGCCCAAGTTAGTTAGAAACTAATTTGTAGGGTTAGAAATGTAAAAGGTAGAGAGATTGGTTGAGCAGTCTGCAATAACCAGTGATCGGGTGAGGTCACTGGTTGGAAGCTCTGTCGCATCAGCTTAGGAGTGACCGCACCAGTTGGCGTGGGCCTGCACATAGTCGCCAGTTTCCGTTGAGACTGTGGCGTGTAGAGAATCTGTAAAAGACGGCTATTGAGCCCATTACTTTTCCCTGCTTCATGAATGAATGAGCAATAATTACAATAACATTCCTGTCTGAACACTCCGAATGTACCATCCACGACAAAACTACGCTCATAGGTTCATTCATTCATTCATTCTCATTTCGATCGAAATACCGTGTATAACACATAATTCAGAATACAATTGTCATGTTACAATGTCGGGCCTATATCTTGAATGGAGGGATCGGAAAATTGAAAGCAAACAATGAGGCTTATTGGAAATGATCCCTTATACAAAGAACCATTACAAATTTCAGGTTTATCGATATCTATTACGTCTAATTCAAGGCGGACTCTTGATTTTTGCCCATTTGTCATAACACTAAATGAGTGCGAAAGACTGATCTTTGACTTGGGGCTTTTCGTAATGATAATAATAATAATAATAAGGTCTTATTTACCCAGGGTAGCCTCTTCAGTGTTGCCACTGCTCTACCAGAGGGCCCTGCTATTATTATTACCCTAGCGCGGCCAGGTACCCATTTATACACCTGGGTCGAGAGGGACACAGTGGGTAAAAACATCTTGTCCAAGGACGTGAGCACTGGGCGGGATTCGAACTCGGGTCCTCCGATCGGGAGTCGGGAGTCTTATCCACTATGCCACAGTACCCCCACTTTTCGTAAATGCTAGTATTCTATTCTTGATAAGGATGATTAATGTCTATACAAACATTACTGCTGTGGCAATACACTGAAAGTATTAGGAACAAACAAACGAGTTACTTAGCAAACGCCGACAACATACAAGCAGAAGGCTTGCATATCCACATAAATATAATTATATCCGCCTGGCCCTATTCATTCCATGGTAATTGCCGACTATAGAGTAATCATGTATCAATAATGTGTGCATGTATTACCTGATACGTCGAGCTCGTTATGAAGAGCTGGTAGACGAAATCCTGTTCTTCTCGTGAATGGATGGACACAAGATTGCCAATAGCCCCCTGTCCTGACCCGCCAAGGGATGCACTGAAACTTCGACAAAGTTTCTCGCTATTATACCAGTTGTCGATTCTGTTGAAATATCTAACAATGGAAGAAATGGGAAGCTGATATTGTTACATATATCATTTTCTCACAAAATATATGGTTAGTGATTTTCATGCTTTGTCAAAGATTCAAGTGTGAATTTAAAGAAAAATACAATACCTTGCAAATGGAAATACAAATAATTTTCCTCTTGCCCTTGTCTCACTTTTTAACGATTACCTATCACAAGATAATACAAGAGAAATAAACGTAGCAATTAAAAGTAAACTTTGTCATCACCATGACAAGCACCAAACCCAGTTTGTCAGGAATGCACGGAGATGGAATCAAATGACAGTCGTTTATACGATGTTTCGCCAACGGAAAAAACAAAAACTGCCGGTCCTCGGGACCGGCAGTTTTATTTCGTTATATTGAAATTTCGTTGTAACCGAACAAATAAACAACTAGAAAAACTAGAAATTTCGGCTAAAAATAACACCACTTATTCCCAGACTCCTGGAAATTCTCTCCAGTTTTTAGAAAATATGCTTCAAACATACCCCTCTGAAATAATCGGCGTCTTGCTTACCTAGGCCTAGTCCTTGCACCAGAATCACAATTTATCCCACAAATCACCGTAAAAATTCTCACCGAGCGGATGACGAAGGAAAAATCGGCAAATGAGGCTCAAATTTCGTATTTTACGGTAAAATGTCTGTCTTGGTTGTCTTTAACAGTTCGAACAGTTCACGCAATAAAACCTTGTGAGAAATCGACAACTGCTATTTTACCTGGTACATGCTTTGTCTATGGGAGCTGCATGCGCGGGTGGCGAGTTGCGGGCCCCTTCCTAAGCGCACTATTCCGCATCGTTCGCGTTCGAGGACGATAGCTATAAATTTCCGATATCGATCAGTGAACTTTTGGTTTTATTGGAATCTTCAGCATTTTTCCTGTATGTGAGTGAGATTTCATAGAATTTCAGTCACAAAGTGTGATTCAAACATGCTTAAATATTAACTATGACGAGGTGCGGGTCACTCAACTATAAATTTGAGGTAAAATGTGAATTTCTTCGTGTTTTTGCATTTTTATGTCGCATTTTTGCGATTTCGGTCCACACGAAGTTCTGTGAGGCTAATCTACGAAGTCTCGCGCGTACAGAATGTCATTAGTACGCAAAAATAAGCGTGTCCGGTAATACCATGGTGTCCGGTAATACCATGCCTACATCATACTTATAAGATACCATTGTGTGCTGAAAGTCGCTGATATCCCAATATAGAAGCCGTTGTTACGTCATAAACCCTCAACTGCACGGCGCACCTCGCCCTAGCAGAAACTAGAGCACGCACTTTATAAAGTGCGCGCATGCAAACCTCAATACGCGCAGCCTGAACTCCCAAGTTAATTAATTGACCCTACCTGCTAAAATGTCAAAAATCCTTTATGAATTCCCCCAAAATTCTCAGATCACTACCAAAATTTAATCGTTTGTTACTTGTGTCATTTTCAACCTTTCCTGCAAGTTTCATCTAAATCCGTTAAAGGGATTGTATAGTTCTGGTTGAGACCTAATTTCAGGTTTCTAACATTTTTTGGTGAGATAATGAGAAACCTGTTCTGAAATATGAAAAAGCATGTAATTCCATGAGGAATTCAACGTTTATTTGATGAAAATTGGTTTTGAGATGGCTGAGATATCCAAAACAGAGCGATTCTAATAAAGTGTGGGACCCACACTATATTACGATCGCTTTGTTTTACTATGTTTTTGGATGTTTCAGTCATACCAAACCCGATTTTCATCAAATAAACTTTGAATTCCTCTTAGAATGGTATGTTCTGTACTGTGTCATATGTGATTTCTTGGTATTTTGCAAAGAGTTACAAGTCCAATTTTCATCTTCACCGATACTGTACCAACCCTTTAACTACTTTTTGAGTTATTTTGCACACGGACAAACACACAAACCAACGGTAACGAAAACATAACCTCCTCCCTTGGCGGAGGTAATAACAAGAACTAGACAAGCACTCTGAGAGCGCAGACCTCCGCCGAGCATACAGCTCATTTCCACCACTGATCTTGTTCTGCCATAGAGATATCATTGATTATCACCCATACGTATAGCATTGTGTGCTGAAAGTCGCCCGATTCCCCAATATAGAAGCCTTTGTTACGTCATAAACCCTCAGCTGCACGGCGCGCCTCTCCCTAGCAGAAACTAGAGCACGCACTTTAGTGCGCGCATGCAAACCTCAAATACGCGCAGCCTGAACTCCCAAGTTCATTGACCATATTAGCCGGGTTCACACGTACAAATTAGCGGGATGACGATCGCGATGCTCATCCCGAGTTTTTTTTTGCGAGCGTCCACACGTACCAAATTAGCGGGATAGCGATCGCGATCGGTATCCCGCTAATTTGGCGAGCGTCCACACGTACCAAATTATCCCGCTAATTGCCGATAGAGATAACAGCAAAGCCTGCAAACTGGGTCACACAGCGCCCTTCTCTATCACTCCCTGCGCGCACTTACCTTTGTCCATTGTCTTTTACGCGTCAGTTGTGTGGTTCGCGCGCTGTTATTGTTCTCCAAAGAGGTGAAGGACCTCTTCGCAGAGGCCTCGCTGTTGTGATGTGCGCATTGCATGATGGGATGTAAAAACTCGAGATTCTAATCCCGACCGTTCACACGTACCAGCGCGGGGCCAATTATCCCGCTAATTGACGAACCAGCGCAAGATTTCTTGGGATTAGCATCGCGATGCTTATCCCGCTAATTTTCGGGTTTTTTCTGTCCACACGTGCAAAAAACTCGGGATGACGATCGCGATGCAAATCTCGAGATTTGTATCCCGCTAATTGGTGTACGTGTGAACCCGGCTATTATCATACCTGCCAAAATATCAAAGATCCTTCGTAAATTCCCCCAAAATTCTCGGATCACTAACAAAAGTTAATTGTTTGTTACTTGTGTCATTCTCAACCTTTTCTGGAAGTTTATTCCCGATCCGTTAACTACTTTTTTTAGTTATTTTGCACACGGACAAACAAACAAACTATTTTATAGCTAACAAACTAACAGACCAATGGTAATGAAAACATAGGAACCTCCCCCTTAGCGGAGGTAACTAGAGAAGCACGTTATACTCTAAGAGCGCAGACCGCCGCCAAGCATGCAGCTCATTTCCACCACTGATCTTGTTCTTCCATAGAGATATCAGTGATTTCCACCCATGTGGTATAGGTAAGCACTATCTGGGCACCCGTCCCGCTTCATCATGAATATTCATCACCTACATGTATCCGTAATACCATCGAAATACATATTTTTTTTCATTTCCGGCAGCGTTTTTACATTTCTCGGCAAAACTGAACATTTTTCCATCTCCCGGCGAGACGTTTTAACATTCCCCGTTGATGCAATTTTTCGAGATTTTTACATTTCCCGGCCATACGTTTTGCACGTATCCAGCGTTCTGCCATTTACTAGTACAGTATCTTACTGCCTGATGAATATTCATGATGAAGCGGGACGGGTGCCCAAATAGTGCTTACCTGTGCTGAAAGCCACCCGATTTCCCAATATAGAAGCCTTTGTTACGTCATAAACCCTCAGCTGCACGGCGCGCCTCGCCCTAGCAGAAACTAGAGCACGCACGTTAGTGCGCGCATGCAAACCTCAAATACGCGCAGCCTGAACTCCCAAGTTCATTGACCATATCATACCTGCCAAAATATCAAAAATCCTTCATAAATTCCCCCAAATTCTCGGATCACTACCAAAAGATAATCGTTTGTTACTTGTGTCATTTTCAACCTTTCCTCCAAGTTTCATCCCAACTACTTTTTTGAGTTATTTTGCACACGGACAAACAATTAACACACACACAAACCAACGGTAACGAAAACATAACCTCCTCCCTTGGCGGAGGTAACTAGAGAAGCACTCTGAGAGCGCAGACCTCCGCCAAGCATGCAGCTCATTTCCACCACTGATCTTGTTCTTCCATAGAGATATCAGTGATTTCCACCCATTGTGTGCTGAAAGTCGCCCGATTTCGGGTGGGATTTCACGGAGGACGCGAACGATTTGCGAAGGACGCGAATGGCAAAATCCAGCATTCGCATTTTGGTCTGCAAAAGATCGCCAAACGAACGTGAGGGTTCGGAAGCGTCGTCAATTGTTCGCGAAAGTCGTTTTTACTTCGGCAAAAATTTCAAAAACGTTTGAAATTTTCTGCGAACCTTTTCCGCACACTTGGTGGTGATTTGCTCGTGAATTGTTCTCGAAAGTGTCTTTAAAGCCTCGTCATATGCGCAAGACCTTCGCAAGACACGCGCGATGTTCGCAAAATGTTCGTGAAACCCCAAACAGACTCTGAAACTTTGGAGAATGTCTCGCGTATGTTACGCGAAATCTGCGAAGTTTTTCCGATCATTTTACGACGTAATCACAAACTGTTCGCGTACCTTTTGAGACATTCTCGCGAACGTTTAGCGCACGTTTGGGGGATGTATGACCTATACGTTTTCTACAAATAAAAATCGTAGCATACACCTAAACATCAAACAATTATTAACAACTATAGTAACAAAAGAAATTAAAGACTAGCAAAGAGAAAGAAATGTTTGATATACAAAGAAAAAAATCGCAGAATACAGTTAAAATTAATCTAAAGTATGTACATTTTTATTTGAAGTATAGAGATTATGTGTTGGAGGAACTGCAAAAAAAAAAAGAGAGAAAAGATCATATGCTTTACTAGGGAGATACGTCCTAGGAAAAAAAATGTAGGCAAGCACACAATAGAAAAATGAGAGAAAAAGAAAGGAGAAATAGAGGAAAGAAAAAAATTCAACTCAAGACAGCTTCCACCTCTCCTTGGGTCCATTTTCTCCCATGATTATTGAAAAATTTTCGTTGTTCGCATTTCCGTCGCGTGTTCTTCGTGTACGTAACATGCTGTACTTTAGCAATGATACACACGACATTCGCACATACGTCGTGGAAACTTCGCACAAATTGCGCAAAAATAGTTTTCGGCTTCATTGTCGGAACGCATTCGGAGAAAAACTTTTCCGAATGTTGGATTTTGTCATTCGCGTCCTTCGCAAATCGTTCTCGTGCTCCGTGAAATCCCACCCTTACCAATATAGAAGACCCTACCTGCCAAAATATCAAAAATCCTTCGTAAATTCCCCAAAAATTTTCGGATCACTACCAAAATTTAATCACCTGTTACTTGTATCATTGTAAACCTTACCTGCAAGTTTCATCCAAATCCGTTAACTACTTTTTGAGTTATTATGCACACGGACAAACTAACTAACTAACCGCGCGAACAAACAAACAAACAAACAAACGGTAACGAAAACATAACCTCCTCCCTTGGCGGCGGTAATAAAGATACATGTGATTAATAGCGCATGATGTTGCCGCCTGAATTTTTACTTTGTTGTAACCTGAATTTCGATATAGCCGTGTTCGTTATAACGGGAGTGCACTGTAAGCAAGTGACGGCAGAGATGTTGAGCCGTAAGGGGAGTAATCACTACAACAAAATCAAGGTACCTATGCTATCCTCTATGTGCATCATTTTCGCAATTTAAGGCCTACATTTTCTGTTTGTAAATCTAATCTGGCAGTCTGGAGATTCAACTCCATGTGGCGACACTAGCATTTCAGCACACGGCATTGACATCCTGGTACGATCAGGGAGGAGACTCCCACCTACTTGGTACGGCTAATTGTTCTCTCCCCAGTATATTATAGGTGACACCTACGGCCGGCGAAGGTTATGTTTTCGTTCCACATTACTTTGTCATTTGTCTGTCTCTGTCTGTCTGTCTGTCTGTCTATTATATTTGTGTACAAGATAACTTGAGAACGGATGAACGAATTATGACCTCAGTTACAGATTGTCTTCATAATGAAATGAGATGGATTAGATTTGGGGTCATGATGTCAAAGGTCATGGGGTCATAAAGGTCATAAAATAAACTCAATCTAAACAAAACGAATGATCTGATTTTCACGAAATTTGTTTGTGAAAAAAAGTGTGTTTATAATGAAGTAAGAAAGAGACAGACCGCAAAGCAGGGAGGTGAGACGAAAGAAAGTGGCAGGGCAGTACCTGTAGCAGTTGCCTTTGAAGCCGGTCCAGAGTGGTGGGCATCGAGAGCCTGCAGCCACCTCGGTCGCTTCGGCCACCGTTCCCAAGAGAAGAAGGGTAAGAGCAGCGGCTGCGTACATTGTTGATTTAGCAGTCATTCGGAATCACTGGAGGTGGTATTAACACGCTTGCTTCGTACCTCTTTGGAGAACGTGAAGATCTCCTGAAGTCAGCCCTGCCTTATAAAGACACTCTCTGACATTTGATCGCATCGTTCTTCAAGTAAAATTAAACCACACATTGATTTCGAAACGAGGGAAGCCCAAGAGTAAGATCAGAATCTGTATCCGCCATTCAAAAAAAAAAAAAAAAAAAAATATATATATATATATATATATATAAAGCAACAATATCTCACCCAGCACCACGGTATTATGATGATCGCTTGTTATGTCGTATCTGCACAAAGGAACTGAAACCTTCGTTTTGGAAAAGGAGCAGGGTATATCAATTTTCCAATACAGGAAAACTGTGATGTTGATGATGGACTACAACATCTCGTATCACTGGCACCAGCCTGACTGGGTCCTGATGTGAGTGCTTACTGTCGGCGATCAGTCCGATGCGATGATATTAAAACTGTATGTGATGGTACAAAGGAGATGACGGCAGTAAATACAACTGATTTGAAGGAGCTTTGATTGACACCTAGTGGTATGTATTTCGGAAACATGACACTACGAATGAATTGAGTCGTGACCCCTTTCCTAGCAGGACAAAGACGTATGACTATCCCACATAAGAGGAGGCCAGTAAAATGATTTTTACCCCATTCATCAATCGCGAACTTTTGTAAGTGAAGTTCAATAATCAAAGTCATTGATAATGAAATCAGTTATTTAGCCCGTCCATGTTAACAGCGGCATCTCAGAATAAAAGTCCCATTATGATACGTCCGCTCTACGACGTTTTCAAAAGGGAAGTTATTTGGGTTATTCTGTCTGCATTTGATAGGTGAAATCGCTTGGAAGATTGCATAAATTCCCTCCGCCACGAAGTGTTGCCGGACCGGAGGTATTATGCTTTCGGGTTGTCCGTCCGTCATTCCGTCCGTCCGTAACCAATTTTGTGGAAAGCGTAACTTAAAAACCGTTTGAGGTATCCTAATGAAACTTGGCATATAATTATGCATGCATGAGTGGACGAAGTTGTGCCTATTAACGATTACTTGAAAGTGCAAACACACTCAGGGTCAGAAGTCAAGGTCAAATTCTCAAAATTTTACAATTTACCTCCCATCTATGCAATTCATGAAGGTATTTTCTTGAAACTTAATGTATACATGTATTACTCAATAAAGATTCTCTCTAGCAAGTTTTGGGCCATGGTGTCAAAGGACAAAGGTACTAGATCTAGTGAAAAGCTGTATCGTGCTGTATCTTCATGGAACTTTATGCCTGCAACGCCTGACTGTGATTTTCCCCGGACTTTTGGGGATCATGGGGGTCAATGTCAAAGGTCAAAAGCAAAATTCTCAATTTCTACCATTTCCCCCATATCCATGCTATGCCCGAAGGTATTTTCTTGAAACTTTCTGTCTACATGTACAATGTATTACCAGATTAAATTTCACTCGCCACGTGGGAAGGTTTTAGTCCTTGGGGTCATGACAATGGTCAAGGAAGAATAATAGAAATCACTTTTCTCTCTCCTTATCTTGGAAATGGCTCAAGATATTTTCATGAAATTAGTGCATACATAATAATTATTGACTGGCAATGACTGTCTTGGGAATTGTGGGGTCATCCCACTGGGTCAAAGGTCTCTGATAGGCTTAGCTCTTCACAATAAGGGTTTCCAGCCATGCATGCCTCCTCTGCTTCACTTTTTTTTTTTTACATTTGTCTTCTTGGTTTCGTTTTCTTTATTAACCTTGCAGTCAAGATGCATTTTTCTTTTCTGAGCAGCAACGAACCATTTGATTAGCCCTATTCAATACTCTCTTAGCCGGGGCCATCTGAATTAGCTATTGCTTGGTTTTGAACAATATATGCAAGAAAGAAGGAGTATGCATTACCACGTAGGCCTACTGCACAATGATTCTGCAGAGAAAGATTTTGGTCATGGCATCCCAGGTCTAGGGAAAGTGTTCAAATGTCACAATTTTCCCATATTTTGAAAATAGCTCAAAGTGTTGTCATGAATATGAATGTTGCCGGTCAGTAATCATTTGAAGAATTGTGCGTCATGGGGTCAAGGGCATGGGCGTAAATCCCGTGGGGGGATGGGGGGGGATATATCCCCCTCTGAAATGGAGGAGGGGGGGATGGCCTGTACAATCATCCCCCCCCCCCCTGAATTTTGAGGAAAAAAATGGAGGAAGCAGAAATGTGATTGTATCAATTTTGGCATATTGCATGACGTTTGTACGCCGGCCTTCAGACAGGTAACAGAGCTGAACAGTATTCTATCTTGTAGGAAAATGTATTATTTTCTCAAGCGCTCGCTCGCTTCACTCGCTCGCGAAGAAAGTAAAATCGACATGCACTGTAAGGTATGGCTCAGACGTTGACAACGTCAAATAGTATAGGCCTACATGTAAACATGCTATGACGCGAGTAACTGGGGACCATCTGCAAAATATGTACGAAAAGAAACAACAAAAAAACAAACAAACAAACAAAAAAACTATATAGCCATAATTGAACCCCTTCCATTTCCTGAATCATTCCTGAGAAACGACAGTGACTGATGACTCAGTCAGGATACATCTATGGGCATACCCAGGGAAGATCATTGGCGTCGAATCTATGGGTGGGGGGGGGGCAAAGGGGCATTTGCCCCACCCCTACGGAAGTGTTTAGGCAGACAAAATGCAAAAGCTGCGCTATACAGGATCCCTTTCGATAAACTTTGTACACTTTTGACATTCACGAATATTTCCCTAATTTATCAAAGGGTGTGTAGCAGATCTTTCACTTAACAAAAGCACCCTTATTAGGCAGAGGCGTCGATGGGGGGGGGGAATGGTTCCCCCATAAAAGTGGGACAAACAAAAGCGAAAAATATAGCTACAAACGGCAGTTTTTTGAGTGTAAAATGTAAAAATCTTAAAGCTCGCTCGCTCCGCTCGCTCGCATTTAACCGCTATGCCGTTCTCCTAATGTTGCTGCCACTGACTGACAGCAGTTGCGCCCGGTGCGCCCCCTTAATTTCCAAAGCGGAAAAAAAAACAGCCACAAACGACAGTTTTGGGGACTGTAAAATGCCAAAATTTTTAAGTTCACTCGCTTCGCTCGCTCGCATTTAATCATTATGCCATTTTCCTGATGTTGCTGCCAGTAATTGCCAGCAGTTTTCGCCCGGTGTTCCCCCCCCCCTTAATTTCCAAAGCGAAAAAAAAAATACAGCGACAAACGGCAGTCTTTGGACTGTAAAATGTCAAAATTTTGAAGCTCGCTCGCTTCGCTCGCTCGCATTTGATCATTATTCCATTCTATTGATTTTGCTGCCAGTAATTGCCAGCAGTTTTCGCCCGGTGCACCCCCCTTAATTTCCAAAGCCAAAAAAAAAAATTAAAAAAAAAAAAAAAATATATATATATATATATATATACAGCCATAAAGGACAGTTTTGGGGACTGTAAAATATCAAAAATTTTCAAGCTCACTCGCTTCGCTCGCTCGCATTAAATCATTATACCATTCTCCTGATGTTGCTGCCAGTAATTGCCGGCAGTTGCGCCCGGTGTCTCCCCCCCCCCCCTTCATTTCCAAAGCGAAAAAAATACAGCGACAAACGGCAGTCTTTGGACTGTAAAATGTCAAAATTTTGAAGCTCGCTCGCCTCACTCGCTCGCATATGATCATTATTCCATTCTATTGATTTTGCTGCCAATAATTGCCAGCAGTTTTCGCCCGGTGCGCCACCCCCCCCCCCCTTAATTTCCAAAGCGAAAAATATAGCTACAAACGGCAGTTTGGGGGACTGTAAAATGTCAAAATTTTGAAGCTCGCTCGCTTCGCTCGCTCGCATTCAATTATTATGCCATTCTCCTGATGCTGCTGCCAGTAATTGCCAGTAGTTTTCGCCCTGTGCGCCCCCTTAATTTCCAAAGCGAAAAAAAAGCCACAAACGACAGTTTTTTGGACTGTAAAATGTCAAAAATTTTAAGCTCATTCGCTTCGCTCGCTAGCATTTAATCATTATGCCATTCTCCTGATGTTGCTGCCAGTAATTGCCAGCAATTTTCGCCCGGTGCGCCCCCTTAATTTCCAAAGCGAAAAAATACAGCCACAAAGGACACTTTTTGGGACTGTAAAATATCAAAATTTTCAAGCTCACTCGCTTCGCTCGCTCGCATTTAATCGTTATGCCATTCTCCTGATGTTGCTGCCAGTAATTGCCGGCAGTTGCGCCCGGTGTGCCCCCCTTAATTTCCAAAGCGAAAAAAATACAGCGACAAACGGCAGTCTTTGGACTGTAAAATGTCAAAATTTTGAAGCTCGCTCGCTTCGCTCGCTCGCATTTGATCATTTATCCATTCTCCTGATTTTGCTGCCAGTAATTGCCAGCAGTTTTCGCCCGGTGCGCCCCCTTAATTTCCAAAGCGAAAAAGTATAGCTACAAACGGCAGTTTGGGGGACTGTAAAATATCAAAATTTTCAAGCTCACTCGCTTCGCTCGCTCGCATTTAATCGTTATGCCACTCTCCTGATGTTGCTGCCAGTAATTGCCGGCAGTTGCGCCCGGTGTGCCCCCCTTAATTTCCAAAGCGAAAAAATACAGCCACAAACGGCAGTCTTTGGACTGTAATGTCAAAATTTTGAAGCTCGCTCGCTCCGCTCGCTCGCATTTAACCGCTATGCCATTCTCCTGATGTTGCTGCCAGTGATTGACAGCAGTTGCGCCCGGTGCGGTCCCCCTTAATTTCCAAAGCGAAAAAGTATAGCTACAAACGGCAGTTTTTAGACTGTAAAATATCAAAATTTTCAAGCTCGCTCGCATTTAATCGCTATGCCATTCTCCTGACGTTGCTGCTAGTGATTGACAGCAGTTGCGCCCGGTGTGCCCCTCCCTTAACTTCCAAAGCGAAGAATATAGCTACAAACGGCAGTTTTGGGACTGTAAAATGTCAAAATTTTCAATGCAAAAAGATTTCACCGCGGGAGGGGGAAACCCCCCTACCATACCCTCCCCCCCCCCCTCGCTTGCTTTGCTCCCTCACATAACCGCCCCTCCTTAGATCAAATCCTGTCTACGCCGGTGAATTATAGGCCCCACTATTTAGAAGGCCTTCATAGTGATGTCGCACATGCGGAGCAAGAGCTGAAATACCACGATTTAGTCATTCAATTATAAATTGTGAATATTTCATTTTCTTATTGTTTTTTTAAGAAAAGAAAACACATTTTTTACCAAAAGTGTGCACCAGATCGCTGAATTTCAGGGCTGAAAATGCAAAATCTTCCTCGTGTGGGAGAAGGCTACCACTCCCCGTACACACCCTCCCTCCGTTCGGTCGTTCCGCTCCCTCTCACATATATTAAAAAAAAAAAAATGTTTTCATGCTTTTAAGGTCTGATTTTCCGCCGAAAGTCATCTGATAAGCAAAAAAAAAAAAAAAAAAAAAAGGCAACAAGAACTTTGTCTTCATATTTTTGCTGCCACTTTCCTCCACATTATATTTCATGCAAAAGAGTGGGACATCCGATCCCTGTATAAAGTGTGTGTGTGGGGGGGGGGCACCAAGCTTCTCCCCCCCCCCCTCCCCAAGGCTGCGCCGGTCCGGTGGGCTTGTAATCGTGGTGATGGTGACCATCCCCCCCCCCCCCCCACTCCTTAGGACGGATTTACGCCGTTGGTCAAGGGGCAAGGGTCAAAGTACTTGAAGTGAAAATGTTCAAATCCCCGTGTTCACCCGTTGAAAACTAGTCCCGAGTATACTCGGGCAGATGTCTATGGGAAATGTGTGTTTTGATAGCAAAATCAGTCCGTCCTCAATGGGTGAAACAACTTTAGCCATCCATCCAAATGAAACCGAGATCAAGGACAGTAAACGCTCAGCATTTTTTTTTTAAATAAACACTCAAGAAGTCAACATATGCGTCACAACCATGTCATCTATTTATCTATATATTTATTTCTTGCCAAATATGAGAAACTTTCATCTCATACGTCAAGATGTACAGTACTGGGATTGCACTAAACAAATTTGGATTGCAAATATTATCATTTCCAATGGTATTTCTATTATAACTGTTTCAAACAAAACGCTGCATAACCCGTAATGTTTTAATAATGTAGGGCCTATGCATCAAAGATTGCATGAGAAATAAAAGGCGATCTTCCCCACTTAATATCCTGTCAATTCATGGCCAGGTATGCATGTGCAAACATTTGTCTTCTTTGAAAGTATAATGTTTGGAGTGTGGTCATTGCGTGAATTCCATAAAAATTAAATCCACAAGTAATTACTGGAACATTCTGTCTTACCACTTGGCATGCTTGGCAACTTGGTTTGTTGTGAGGCCAAAATTTGTTTCATGTTCATTTCTTTTTTTTTATTCATTTTCTTTTTAAACGAGGAATATGACAAAAATTATACAAAACGTATCGCTAATATACACATTCCATGGCCGGCGGAACCGGGGGGGCACTTTTTTTTTTTTTTTTGCACCATACAAAGGAATACATAAGGTGTTACTACTTTGGGCCCCCCAAAGTGTGAGTGCCGTAAGGTTATGTTTTTGCGTTGAAGAACTTTTTTTTTTTTGTTTGTTTGTTGGGGTTTTTTTTGTTTTTGTTTTTGCTTGCCAGCTCATGAAACCCGGAAGTCCCCTCCCCTCCCCCCCCCCCCCCCCCACACACACACACTTTCAAAACGCTCCGCCGGCCCTGCATTCTACGTATCATATCGAAATATAATATAAACAAACAACAAATTGAGAAACTAAGATGTATGATATTTACTAAATAATGTTGATGAAAATGGAGGTGAAGCTAAAGAGCAAGCTTGTGACACACAACCCCCTAATACCTAATACTAATATTAATAATGACTGTGTTCTAGGGTGATATAGTAAAGGCATTGAATATGGCAGCTGCTGCAGGTCTTCCGCTTTGAGTATTAGTCCAGTCAAAATACGACAAAAAGTGGGTTAACCCACAACTAATTGCAACAGAAACGATTCCACTTGCATTTGACCCGGAAGAGCTATCAAAATAACATATTAAAAGTTCCCTAAAATTCGAGTGGTGGATCAGTGTCTAATTTGCATAAATTCAAAATGGCCGCCATACAACCTGTTTATGCCTATATCTCGGGATACGTAACCAATAGAAAGTAAATTCCGGTGTCTAAACCTATGTTTTTTAGGTCAAGGAATACAATTATGTTATCTGTAGCAACTTTCAAGCATCCCTTTATATAGTTTTTGCATATATTTGCATATAATTACATGCAAAATGGCCGCCATATTGCCTGTGCAAGCCCGTATCTTCGTATACCATTAATGTAGTACACTCAGGAATAAGTCGCTATATATCTGGACATAAAACCCACAAAAAATATATTCTGGTGTCTAAACCTATGTTTTTTAGGTCAGGGAATACAATTATGATATTAGCAGTAACTTTCAAGCTTCCCTTTATACATTTTTTGGAATATATTTGCATTCACTAAATGCAAAATGGCCGCCATAATTCCTCTACAGGCTTATATCTCTATCTGTAAAAGGTACCCAGTGGTGGTGTCTATGGTCTTAATTTACTGCTGAAAGTCACTGTTGTAGAAAACGTTCCAATCAGGAATAATTACCTATATTTCACTAAAAATTTGCATATATTTATACATAAATCTATTCAAATTAAGAGTAGCTTATATCCATAAGCTACTCTACAAAAGCTTCGTGAGTTTGGACATTTGTTTAGAGAATGTTCTTGTCATATCAGGATACCATGTCACTCACTCACTTTCTGAATAAAAGACCCAGGGGTCCAGCCCTCACTCGAGTATCTCAAGTTCACCTTCCATGCATTCTTACAGACTATTACTTGGGAGAGAGGAAATTGGAAGACTTTGGGAAGGGCCATTTCTACAAGCCTTTAGGGACCTCCATGGCCCAGGGAGGCATGATGTTCATATATTCATGACACTAGCGATAAATGCACCTACAGTACTAAGTTTGTTGAAAATTTGACCATATGTTTTCAAAAAGAGGATCAAAAATCAAAAGTGGCCCCCAATAACTGGTCCCAGCCCCAAGGCATCCGCACCTATAGGTAATATTTAAGGTGCCTTTGGGCATCCTGTGGCCTGGGGTGGAGGGGGGGGGGGGGTTGGGGTAGATGGTACCCGTGATATATGTATATATATATATGTATATATATATATATATATATATATATATATATACATACGAAGTATGGTGGCAATGCATTTCAGTTCAACAGTACTATTTATTCAGACCAAATTTTCGACGGATACATTCATCTTCCTCAGGATCGACAATGACAATTGTGAAGAAAGACGAATGTTTGCGTCGAAAATTTGGTCTGACTAAATAGCACTGTTGGACTGAAATGCATTACCACCCTGATTCGTCATCTTTCTGTACTGGTACCAACACATTGATTACAAGTATCATTATATATATATATATATATATATATATATATATATATATATATATATATACTGACATCAAAGGACTTAACCACAACATGGCGGGGCGGTGCAAGGACAGTAAATCTATTGACAGCAAGTCTTGCATATATAGACGTGGCTGGTGTTGGGTAGCACCCCTTTAATCATCGAGCTTTCAGGCGAAAAGCCCTTCTTCAGGATTGTGTTGGTGCTGAGTGTGGTCTTGTAGTGTTGTCTGTACACAGACAACACTACAAGACCACACTCGATGATTAAAGGGGTGCTACCCAACACCAGCCACGTCTATATGTGCAAGATTTGCTGTCAATATATATATATATATATATATATATATATATATATATATATATATATAATGTGTAATATTTCGAAAATAAGTTAAACTGTGAAAGTAAACTTAAATCTATATATATGCAATCTCCAAGATATTCAACTTTGTACATTATACCTAGCTCTGTTACACTTGGTTCTACTTTTGTGTGTGTGTGTGTGTGAGGGTGTGTGTGTGTGACGGGAGTTTTTTTTTTATAATAGATTCCTTAATTTCGGGGTTCTGGGACCTTTCGGAATATGGTGTCTATTTGAACACCTTGAAAGCCTATCATCCTTGGGATGCTACTTGCCTAGTTTGTTGAAAATCTGTCATTACATGGGTTTTTTTTAAAGAGAACCTAGCTGGAAATGGTTTTTGAAAATGTATGCATGACCGACGACCGGACAGTAGAATATAAATGATGGCTATTTGCAATATTAGCTTGAATCTTTTTTGCTGTCTTGAACCTTTGGCTAAGATGAGTCACTTGATTTCAAGAAAACTTTCGTTTCCTGTACATCATTTTCATTTTCTAGCTTGTGATAATACAGATACTAAGGTATGTAATGTGATCTCTCAAAATAGAAACACGAGTATACAAAACTATAGCTTACACTCACAGTGTTTTATGTGTTTACCACAAATTCTGGACTAGGATGGTGTGAAATTGCAGTTGATTGATTTAAAGCAAACAGGATCTCGGCTCTATTTCATACTGAAGCGTGGTAAGTCTCACGTTTGTTGTAAACTGTGTCGATGTCTTTCGAGAATGCTTCTTATTCCTAGTCACCAATTAGAACAGCATATTCTCACTCCTCACATATTTTAGAAATACAACATTACAAGTGTCTGATATATAATGGCCCGCATCTGACACTGGTATGGGTTGTGTGCAGTCAAATCTGCTTGCCCTGCAACTATACACTGCCAGTTGCTAACATCCTGTCTTGCAGTTGCATCAGACTTTCTTCAGGAGTTCTTAATAGCTGCACTGTGTCTGTAGTGATCAGAACATATTTTTGATTAAACATCTTCCTAAAATCGTCCCAATTCCAATGATTGTATGTCATTTCCCTTCCACTGTTTAACTTGAAGAAAAGCTGGAGGGAAGGGACCTTTTGGAAGGGTTAGGAACAGAAAATGATGTTATGTATTTTGTTTTTTATCTGACTTAAGACTGCTTTTTCGCCAGCAAAATTGAATTCAGCCTTCATGCTGCTCGCATTTCTAAAAAACAACAACTGTGTGTTGGTGAAAATGTTATTAGTGCGAAGCCTCAATGCAATAGGAAACATTTCTTTTAATAAAGCTGCAGATACAACATGAAAAATGGTGAAAGTAAGACGTATAAGAATTTATATGTGTTGTATGAGCTTGAAGCCAATGAGAAGGATGCTGTTTGTATTGATCGACTGATGAATCCAGAGTACTAGTAATAGAAATGTTAAGGCATTTCCTTTTTTTTTCTTTTTCTTTGTATCTGGCTGTAAATCACAATGTTTTACATTTTCAGTGAGTCACTGGGTGAAACCGTGCAAAAATATGACAAAATCCACTTCCATACAAATTATCACGGTCATATGTTGCTCATTGATAAACATGCCTTTACCAAAAGTTTTGCAACAAAGGACACAAGTATCAACTAAACATGGATGTAAATCATCGTAGGTAAGAAAAAAGATGTTTGAAAAAAAAAAAAACCTGCTGAATGATTTAAGACCAATTTTTGTGTACCGTAAGCACACTTTGAAAGCTATATGAGATATGTCCAAACTCATTAAACTTTTGTAGAGTAGCTTATGGATAATCATGAACTTGATGACATGCCCCCCCCCCCCCCCCTTGGCAAAAAAAAAAAGAGAGAAGAAATAAAGAATTGCAACATAGACACAAGTAATAAGCAGTAAACATGAGGGCAAATTACAAAACATAATACATTAGATATCATGCAATCATGAAATATTTTAACGATTCCTACTACATAATTTTAGACTTTAATATTTGTGTACCTATTGAGCACACTTTGGAAGATAAGTTGAATCTACAGTTAATAAAGATATGTTCTATTCGATGCTACTTACAGTTGTTCTCTGTTTTGAGGCTGTATCTCAAGAAAATGTGAGTACAATGTAATACAATACTTTTAATAAATGCAAGAATATACACACTAGGTGTAGGATAATCATCAAGGTTTTAAATGGTATAACAATTTTCCCTTGATATCTTGGATGAGACATTACAGTACAATCAACCTTCTGCAGCTTGTATTCGTATATCTGAAATCATATTCACGGTAGTAATTTGAATAGATTTATGTATAAATATAAGCAAATTTTTAGTGAAATATAGGTAACTATTGCTGAGTGGAACGTATTCTACATCAGTGATTCTCAGTA
Source organism: Diadema antillarum (assembly GCF_040938485.1). NCBI lineage: Eukaryota > Metazoa > Echinodermata > Echinoidea > Diadematoida > Diadematidae > Diadema > Diadema antillarum. The sequence continues at coordinate 892,575 of NW_027271417.1, forward strand.
GTAAAATTAAGACCACAGACACCATCACTAGGTACCTTTTACAGATAGAAATATAAGCCTGTAGTGGCACTACGGCGGTCATTTTGCATTTAATTGAATGGAAATATATGCAAAAAAATGTATAAAGGGAAGTTTGAAAGTTACTGCTTATATCATAATTGTATTCCCTGACCTAAAAAACATCTATAGGTTTAGACACCAGAATTTATTTTCTGCGGTTTTATGTCCAGATATATAGCGACTTATTCCTGAGTGTACTACATTAATGATATACGAAGATACGGGCTTGCGCAGGCAATATGGCGACCATTTTGCATGTAATTATATGCAAATATATGCAAAAACTATATAAAAGGATGTTTGAAAGTTGCTATACATAACATATTTGTATTCCTTGACCTAAAAAACATAGGATTAGACACCGGAATTTACTTTCTGTGGGTTACATATCCCCAGATATAGGCATAAATAGGTTGTACGGCGGCCATCTTGAATTTATGCAAATTAGACACTGATCCACCACTCGAATTTTAGGGAACTTTTAATATGTTATTTTGATAGCTCTTCCGGGTCAAATGCAAGTGGAATCGTTTCTGTTGCAATTAGTTGTGGGTCATTTCATATTTTGACTGGACTAGTCCAGTCAAAATACGACAAAAAGTGGGTTAACCCACAACTAATTGCAACAGAAACGATTCCACTTGCATTTGACCCGGAAGAGCTATCAAAATAACATATTAAAAGTTCCCTAAAATTCGAGTGGTGGATCAGTGTCTAATTTGCATAAATTCAAAATGGCCGCCATACAACCTGTTTATGCCTATATCTCGGGATACGTAACCAATAGAAAGTAAATTCCGGTGTCTAAACCTATGTTTTTTAGGTCAAGGAATACAATTATGTTATCTGTAGCAACTTTCAAGCATCCCTTTATATAGTTTTTGCATATATTTGCATATAATTACATGCAAAATGGCCGCCATATTGCCTGTGCAAGCCCGTATCTTCGTATACCATTAATGTAGTACACTCAGGAATAAGTCGCTATATATCTGGACATAAAACCCACAAAAAATATATTCTGGTGTCTAAACCTATGTTTTTTAGGTCAGGGAATACAATTATGATATTAGCAGTAACTTTCAAGCTTCCCTTTATACATTTTTTGGAATATATTTGCATTCACTAAATGCAAAATGGCCGCCATAATTCCTCTACAGGCTTATATCTCTATCTGTAAAAGGTACCCAGTGGTGGTGTCTATGGTCTTAATTTACTGCTGAAAGTCACTGTTGTAGAAAACGTTCCAATCAGGAATAATTACCTATATTTCACTAAAAATTTGCATATATTTATACATAAATCTATTCAAATTAAGAGTAGCTTATATCCATAAGCTACTCTACAAAAGCTTCGTGAGTTTGGACATTTGTTTAGAGAATGTTCTTGTCATATCAGGATACCATGTCACTCACTCACTTTCTGAATAAAAGACCCAGGGGTCCAGCCCTCACTCGAGTATCTCAAGTTCACCTTCCATGCATTCTTACAGACTATTACTTGGGAGAGAGGAAATTGGAAGACTTTGGGAAGGGCCATTTCTACAAGCCTTTAGGGACCTCCATGGCCCAGGGAGGCATGATGTTCATATATTCATGACACTAGCGATAAATGCACCTACAGTACTAAGTTTGTTGAAAATTTGACCATATGTTTTCAAAAAGAGGATCAAAAATCAAAAGTGGCCCCCAATAACTGGTCCCAGCCCCAAGGCATCCGCACCTATAGGTAATATTTAAGGTGCCTTTGGGCATCCTGTGGCCTGGGGTGGAGGGGGGGGGGGGGGGGTTGGGGTAGATGGTACCCGTGATATATGTATATATATATATGTATATATATATATATATATATATATATATATACATACGAAGTATGGTGGCAATGCATTTCAGTTCAACAGTACTATTTATTCAGACCAAATTTTCGACGGATACATTCATCTTCCTCAGGATCGACAATGACAATTGTGAAGAAAGACGAATGTTTGCGTCGAAAATTTGGTCTGACTAAATAGCACTGTTGGACTGAAATGCATTACCACCCTGATTCGTCATCTTTCTGTACTGGTACCAACACATTGATTACAAGTATCATTATATATATATATATATATATATATATATATATATATATATATATATATACTGACATCAAAGGACTTAACCACAACATGGCGGGGCGGTGCAAGGACAGTAAATCTATTGACAGCAAGTCTTGCATATATAGACGTGGCTGGTGTTGGGTAGCACCCCTTTAATCATCGAGCTTTCAGGCGAAAAGCCCTTCTTCAGGATTGTGTTGGTGCTGAGTGTGGTCTTGTAGTGTTGTCTGTACACAGACAACACTACAAGACCACACTCGATGATTAAAGGGGTGCTACCCAACACCAGCCACGTCTATATGTGCAAGATTTGCTGTCAATATATATATATATATATATATATATATATATAATGTGTAATATTTCGAAAATAAGTTAAACTGTGAAAGTAAACTTAAATCTATATATATGCAATCTCCAAGATATTCAACTTTGTACATTATACCTAGCTCTGTTACACTTGGTTCTACTTTTGTGTGTGTGTGTGTGTGAGGGTGTGTGTGTGTGACGGGAGTTTTTTTTTATAATAGATTCCTTAATTTCGGGGTTCTGGGACCTTTCGGAATATGGTGTCTATTTGAACACCTTGAAAGCCTATCATCCTTGGGATGCTACTTGCCTAGTTTGTTGAAAATCTGTCATTACATGGGTTTTTTTTAAAGAGAACCTAGCTGGAAATGGTTTTTGAAAATGTATGCATGACCGACGACCGGACAGTAGAATATAAATGATGGCTATTTGCAATATTAGCTTGAATCTTTTTTGCTGTCTTGAACCTTTGGCTAAGATGAGTCACTTGATTTCAAGAAAACTTTCGTTTCCTGTACATCATTTTCATTTTCTAGCTTGTGATAATACAGATACTAAGGTATGTAATGTGATCTCTCAAAATAGAAACACGAGTATACAAAACTATAGCTTACACTCACAGTGTTTTATGTGTTTACCACAAATTCTGGACTAGGATGGTGTGAAATTGCAGTTGATTGATTTAAAGCAAACAGGATCTCGGCTCTATTTCATACTGAAGCGTGGTAAGTCTCACGTTTGTTGTAAACTGTGTCGATGTCTTTCGAGAATGCTTCTTATTCCTAGTCACCAATTAGAACAGCATATTCTCACTCCTCACATATTTTAGAAATACAACATTACAAGTGTCTGATATATAATGGCCCGCATCTGACACTGGTATGGGTTGTGTGCAGTCAAATCTGCTTGCCCTGCAACTATACACTGCCAGTTGCTAACATCCTGTCTTGCAGTTGCATCAGACTTTCTTCAGGAGTTCTTAATAGCTGCACTGTGTCTGTAGTGATCAGAACATATTTTTGATTAAACATCTTCCTAAAATCGTCCCAATTCCAATGATTGTATGTCATTTCCCTTCCACTGTTTAACTTGAAGAAAAGCTGGAGGGAAGGGACCTTTTGGAAGGGTTAGGAACAGAAAATGATGTTATGTATTTTGTTTTTTATCTGACTTAAGACTGCTTTTTCGCCAGCAAAATTGAATTCAGCCTTCATGCTGCTCGCATTTCTAAAAAACAACAACTGTGTGTTGGTGAAAATGTTATTAGTGCGAAGCCTCAATGCAATAGGAAACATTTCTTTTAATAAAGCTGCAGATACAACATGAAAAATGGTGAAAGTAAGACGTATAAGAATTTATATGTGTTGTATGAGCTTGAAGCCAATGAGAAGGATGCTGTTTGTATTGATCGACTGATGAATCCAGAGTACTAGTAATAGAAATGTTAAGGCATTTCCTTTTTTTTTTCTTTTTCTTTGTATCTGGCTGTAAATCACAATGTTTTACATTTTCAGTGAGTCACTGGGTGAAACCGTGCAAAAATATGACAAAATCCACTTCCATACAAATTATCACGGTCATATGTTGCTCATTGATAAACATGCCTTTACCAAAAGTTTTGCAACAAAGGACACAAGTATCAACTAAACATGGATGTAAATCATCGTAGGTAAGAAAAAAGATGTTTGAAAAAAAAAAAAACCTGCTGAATGATTTAAGACCAATTTTTGTGTACCGTAAGCACACTTTGAAAGCTATATGAGATATGTCCAAACTCATTAAACTTTTGTAGAGTAGCTTATGGATAATCATGAACTTGATGACATGCCCCCCCCCCCCCCCTTGGCAAAAAAAAAAGAGAGAAGAAATAAAGAATTGCAACATAGACACAAGTAATAAGCAGTAAACATGAGGGCAAATTACAAAACATAATACATTAGATATCATGCAATCATGAAATATTTTAACGATTCCTACTACATAATTTTAGACTTTAATATTTGTGTACCTATTGAGCACACTTTGGAAGATAAGTTGAATCTACAGTTAATAAAGATATGTTCTATTCGATGCTACTTACAGTTGTTCTCTGTTTTGAGGCTGTATCTCAAGAAAATGTGAGTACAATGTAATACAATACTTTTAATAAATGCAAGAATATACACACTAGGTGTAGGATAATCATCAAGGTTTTAAATGGTATAACAATTTTCCCTTGATATCTTGGATGAGACATTACAGTACAATCAACCTTCTGCAGCTTGTATTCGTATATCTGAAATCATATTCACGGTAGTAATTTGAATAGATTTATGTATAAATATAAGCAAATTTTTAGTGAAATATAGGTAACTATTGCTGAGTGGAACGTATTCTACATCAGTGATTCTCAGTAGTAAAATTAAGACCACAGACACCATCACTAGGTACCTTTTACAGATAGAAATATAAGCCTGTAGTGGCACTACGGCGGTCATTTTGCATTTAATTGAATGGAAATATATGCAAAAAAATGTATAAAGGGAAGTTTGAAAGTTACTGCTTATATCATAATTGTATTCCCTGACCTAAAAAACATCTATAGGTTTAGACACCAGAATTTATTTTCTGCGGTTTTATGTCCAGATATATAGCGACTTATTCCTGAGTGTACTACATTAATGATATACGAAGATACGGGCTTGCGCAGGCAATATGGCGACCATTTTGCATGTAATTATATGCAAATATATGCAAAAACTATATAAAAGGATGTTTGAAAGTTGCTATACATAACATATTTGTATTCCTTGACCTAAAAAACATAGGATTAGACACCGGAATTTACTTTCTGTGGGTTACATATCCCCAGATATAGGCATAAATAGGTTGTACGGCGGCCATCTTGAATTTATGCAAATTAGACACTGATCCACCACTCGAATTTTAGGGAACTTTTAATATGTTATTTTGATAGCTCTTCCGGGTCAAATGCAAGTGGAATCGTTTCTGTTGCAATTAGTTGTGGGTCATTTCATATTTTGACTGGACTATATGGTTCGAATGCTGCGTCATCAGCAAACACGTGGTCTCTGAGGTGTCTTCTGTAGATAGCCTACCGTGGAGTTAGATTGCGGTCTGAAGAGCTTGAGAGGGTTTCCGTCATACTTCTGGCGCCTCACTCTGTACCACTCTTATTCAGACACATATTTTGATTAATCAATTGTGCAAAAGTAATTGATTTTGTTCAATCCATTCGATACAAGTATTCACATGTCACTATGTTCTACTTCCTTTACGAAATTGCTGTTGATTGTTGCTAGGATTTTTTTTTTTAATTCTTCGGAGGGCATTTAAGTGTGCCAAAAGCGTCATTCAAACTGTTCTTCCTCTTCATCATCTTCTTCTTCTCCTTCTTCTTATTCTTTTTCTACTCTTTCCTCGTCTTCTACTACTACTACTACTGCTGCTGCTTTTACTACTATTACTACTACAATGTACTACTACTACTACTACCACTACTACCACGACTACTCGAATGTAGATATGCAGCATGTTCGATTGAGGCATTTGATGGATTTTTCGGGGTCATCCCACGAGACTGACACCCACGAGTCATACGGTCAACGAGACCGACATCAATAATAGGTTCATGAGTCATACAGCCCACGAGTTATACGGCTCAGGAGTCATACAGCCCATGAGTTCGACACTACGCACAAAAGGCTCATGAGACCGACACTAAGCAATAAAGGCTCACGAGACCGACACTAAACAAAGAAAGCCCACGAGACCGACAGTAGGCAAAGGAGGCCCACGAGACCGACAGGATAAACAGCGCCATCTACATGTCAATTACCTGTACAGGGTGTTCCATGAACGGAAAAATAACATACTGGCGGGTGCAATTTCGTCACGCTATCAAGTGAAAGATGGTAACCATCTACATAATATGTAGATGAACGACATCAAATACAGTATGTACTTCTACATACTTCTAGGAGGGGAGGGCAGGTCTGTCAGAGAGCACATTGTTATCAATTAGAAAAATAGAAGTGTATTCTTCATGCCCTCCCCCCCCCCCAAAAAAAAAAGACAAAAAATGAATTAATAAAAGAGGACAAGAACGATGTATGGATTAATTTTAGAGCTTTGATAATGCCATCGTGCTATTTTTGATATGCTTTCCCAGTTTTTAGCTATAGCAGATGGACAGGATGTACTTTTTACCTCTTCTCTTGCTCGATTAACTAGTTACTCAAGCAATATTAGATATCCTACCCTCCTGCTTAGACGTTTTGGAGTAAGATCTATTTGTAATTTTCTCTGTAACTATAATGTAATTCAACTGATTAAAACGTTTTATATTGCAGGGATTCACCTCGATTTGTGGCTTGGTATATTCTCCTCCAAACAGTACATTTTTTCATGAAATACAATAGTTGTTTTCATGGATGCATCTTGTTTTTGCCGAATCCCTAACGCTAACTCAATAGACGATTACGTTATCTTTTTAATTAATACTAAATCAACATCCTCGCAGGTTTATTGTGGAAAGATCTGTTGCACACTTTTACTGAATTTTGTTCATTTTTTCACAACACCCACGCAAACACAATTAAAGATCCTGATCATTTCAGGGGTGGGGGGGGGGGCAACTGATGGGGTTATACCCTGGCAATTCTTATTTTGCATCTCTCATTATCTTCTTTTGCCATTAGCATGACACCCTATACAATTTATTGTTCTATAGGTGGCGCTGTTCATCCTGTCGGTCCAGTGCCGTATATTAAGTGTCGGTCTCGTGAACCTCTTTTGCGTAATGTCGGTCTCATGAGCCTTGTATGCGTAGCGTCGGTCTCGTGGGCCTTTTAAGTGTAGTGTCGGTCTCGTGGGCTTTGTTTGCTTAGTGTCGGTCTCATGAGCCTTTTGTGCGTAGTGTCGGTCTCGTGAGCCGTATAACTCCTGGGCTTATTTTTCTTGATGTCGAACTCGTGGGCTTTATTTACTCAGTGTCGAACTCGTGGGCTGTATAACTGGTGGGCTGTATGACTTGTGAGCTGTATGACTCGTGGGCTGTATGACTTGTGAGCTGTATAACTTGGGGTGCACGTCACGAGACCGACACCCACGAGTCATACAGCCCACAAGTTATACAGCTCACAAGTCATACAGCCCACGAGTCATACAGCTCACAAGTCATACAGCCCACCAGTTATTACAGCCCACGAGTTCGACATCAAGTAAAATAAGCCCAGGAGTTATACGGCTCACGAGACCGACACTACGCACAAAAGGCTCATGAGTCCGACACTAAGCAAAGCCCACGAGATCGACACTACACTTAAAAGGCCCACGAGACCGACGCTACGCATACAAGGCTCACGAGACCGACGTATACGCAAAAGAGGTTCACGAGACTGACACCAAGCAAAGAAGGCCCACGAGACCGACAGGATGAACAGCGCCACCTATAGACCAATAAATTGTATAGGGTGTCCTGATAATGGCATAAGGAAGATATGAGAGATGGAAAAGAAGAGTTGCCAGGGTGTTACCCCTTCAGTTGCTCCCCACCCCCTGAAATGATCAGGATCTTTAATAGTGTTTGCGTGGGTGGGTGTTTCTGAAAAAAAAAAATGAACAAAATTCAGTAAAAGAGTGCAACAGATCTTTCCACATTAACTTAAAGATGCCAAGACACCCTCGTTTGCATGTTAACCCTTTGACCTCTTTTATATATTCCTACTCCCCCAAAGAGAGAGAGAGAGAGAGAGAGAGAGAGAGAGATCTGCCTTCGATGATTGTTATTATATTCTAGTGGGATCATCGGGAAACATTTTATACAGTGAAAGTCGGCATGATTCGAGTATGCTTATGGGTTAAATAGAGAAAAAAATTCTTAGTGCAATTCCATCTAATCTCAGTAAACAAAGTGGCACCAAAACCATTACGTTTTTATTCTTGTAGGCGGTTGCTTGTAGAAAAGCTCGTCACAGAACTGGCAAATTAACATCACTTCAATTACATGATGAGAAGGTGGGGGTGCAGACAAGAATTTAATACAAGTCAACTAATCAGGAAGAAAATAAAGCATATACAATTTCTTAATGCAAATACAATACATTGAATGGATGAGAGATAAGTGGTTTTATCTACTTCACGGATTTTGGGATCTTAAGACATACTATTGTACCATGATGTCAATCTGCATTGGCTTGACGAATCAGATTATCAAGGAAAAATATCACGAAATGTTCAATGATGGCAGTAAATGATTAAAAAATGACAATTTCTCATATAGGTCCTATATAATATTATACAAAATCAATGAATCATTTTGCTTGGTTTGCATGTATTCTTTTATTCAAGACTTGTCTCTCTTAAAGAACTAACGAATGAACAAGTGGAAAAGTTTAGAAGGCAATTTCTTACGCGATTTACATTATTTTCACTCATATTAAACATGTTTTTTTTTATTAATTCATGTGTTTTTTTGTCTTTTTTTTTGGGGGGGGGGCATGAAGAATACATTCTATTTTTCTAATGATAACAATGTCGCTCCCTGACAGACCTGCCCCCCTAGAAGTATAGAAATACATATTTGATGTCGTTCATATGTAGATGGTTACCATCTTTCACTTGATAGCGTGACGAAATTGCACCCTCCAGTATTTTATTTTCCGTTCATGGAACACCCTGTACAGGTAATTGACATGTAGATGGCGCTGTTTATCCTGTCGGTCTCGTGGGCCTTCTTTGCCTACTGTCGGTCTCGTGGGCTTTCTTTGCTTAGTGTCGGTCTCGTGAGCCTTTGTTGCTTCGTGTCGGTCTCGTGTGCCTTCTTTGCCTACTGTCGGTCTCGTGGGCTTTCTTTGTTTAGTGTCGGTCTCGTGAGCCTTTATTGCTTAGTGTCGGTCTCGTGGGCTGTGTTTGCTTAGTGTCGGTCTCATGAGCCTTTTTGCGTAGTGTCGAACTCATGGGCTGTATGACTCCTGAGCCCTATAACTCGTGGGCTGTATGACTCATGAACCTATTATTGATGTCGGTCTCGTGGACCGTATGACTCGTGGGTGTCGGTCTCGTGGGATGACCCCGATTTTTCTACTGGTCTCCCTAGGAGGGTGTTTGTGAATCAAAGTGTTTCACCAGGCTTTTGCAAGCTTTTTTTTTTTCAAGACCCTCCACCCTGTTACTAGCAATAACAGTCGTGATCAAAGAGCTAACTATAGAGCGCCGAAACTGAGGGCTTTTCCGACATGCGATTTTTATATCGGCCTAATTCATTACTGAGAGAAAACCTAAACTGTCTCTCCATACCCCTTTACTGACTATTTTAACTCGCCTAAAAAAAAAATAGTACAAATACGTCTTTACAATATCCAATCAAAGAATTTACCCAGAATTCTTCTCGGTAATGTTCTCAAAATGTATCATTAAAATGACCTTCTAAAAGTGGCTATTGACCTGAACTCTTAACACATTCGATTTTTGTCGTTATTATTATCATTATTATTATACAAGTGTTGATTCTTAGTTTTGAAATTGTACATAATTAGGTAACTAGTATTACATTGAGGAACACATTTATTGTACACTGTACAACACGTAACACAACTACTTGTGGTACCTTAGATAGCTCCTCAGCATCTTAGATATGTGATAATGGTAACGACATTGCCCCCTTTGCCAATGTATTTGGTTGCAACTATTCCTATAAGTATACATTCGATTTGTGAAAAGATAGGGACATTTCAAACACCGCGACTTACTCAACTCATGATCGACTATGATGAAACCGCTAACATTCTAATTTGACTCTATTAATATAAATCAGCTTTTATTTGTTGGAATTGCACTGTGCAATGTTTTACGAGGACTGTTATTCGCATCATTTCTGCTTGTGAAAAAAAAAATCTTTCTCTCTCTCTCTCTCTCTCTTCAAAAACCACAAATCTTGTTCATAACATACACTACCATCAAGATATAGCAAGTAGGTCATGTAGGTAATATCAGACGTGCCAGCAGAAGAAGACGGATGTGTTATTCCAGCTCTTGCAAAAGAGAGATTGTAATTGCAAAACAGATACATTTCACCCAAATTATATCAAATTTTAATCAATTTAATATCACGCATCGTTCTTTGGTTGCGGTGAAGCATCCTCGTCAACATTTCTTTGCGACTTTTCTGGCTGCAATAGTTAAATGAAATTTAAGTTTTATCGTCTCTCTTCAAGAAAATCTAAAGTACACGGCAGTTTTTCCATTCGTGCACTTGCTAAGCCAATGAGGCACAACTATTTTTCATCAAATCGCATGATTGAAACGCTTTCCTGGCTGAGATTGAGCAATGTTGAGGGGGAAAAAATCAACATCAGCTTCCCCCACAGTGGAACAACGACGTTGAATCGAAAACCCGCCGCACACTTTTCGATCAGACCGGTCGAACGAACTTAAAGGGATTATACAGTACTGGTTTAGGTGAGGATTCAGGTTTATAACATTTTTGGTGAGATAATGAGCAGCCTCTTATGAAACATGAAAGAACATGTAATTTCAAGAAGGATTCAATGTTTATTTGATGAAAATTAGCATTGAAATGGCCGAGATATCCGTAAAAGCGATCTTAAAGGACGAGTTCACCTTGTTCATAGACATGTGGGTTGAGTGAATGCACCAATATTAGTAGAACACATCAATGAGAGTTTGAGGAAAATCGGATAATCCGTTCAAAGTTATGATTTTTTGAAGTTTATGCTCAGTCACGGGTGGATGAGAAGACTACTATAGCTTGTGATGCCATATGAGTACAACTATTTAAAGAAAGTATAAAGAAAATTCAAGATATTCTCACTTTTTTCACATAATAAAGGAACACTCGACTTCTCTCTTTCAGAAGTCAGGGGGAATGATATTACCCCTAACATATTATGTCAGTAACAAGTGGAAGAAATGTGTACTTTATCCAAAAAGTCAAGTTTTGTGAAATTCTCTTTTTATTTTCCTTATATCGTTGTACGCATGTGACATCATACACTGTAGCAGTCTTCTCCTCAGCAGTAATTGCACAGATATTTTAAAAATTAATAACTTTTGAACGGATTGTCGGATTTTCCCCAAACTTTCACTGATGTGTTCTACTAATATTGTTGCCTTCACTCAATCCACATGTACATGAAGGTGAACTTGTCCTTTGATAAAATTGACAGGACACGACTTTTATTTTACTACGTTCTCTTTGATTTACTTTGTTTTTAGATATCTCAGTCATTTCAAAACCGATTTTCATGAGTCTGATCGTAACAGTGTACGACGGGGCCTCGTTTCATAAAAAGATGGTACGATGGCAACTCTTGCTCGAACTTTGTCGAATGGCAACTTCCAATATAGCAACAGCCAATCAGGAAGCTCGATTCTTGTTGTTGCCATTAAATTGCCTTTCCAGCAAGAGTTGCTGTCGTATCAACTTTCTATGACATGGGACCCTCGTGTCGTGGTCTTAAATGGATCGTATAGTTTTGGTTGAGTTCTAACTTCAGGTTTCGAACATTTCCTGGTGAAATAGCGAGAAACCTCCTATGAAATGTGAAAAAACATGTAATTCCAAGAGGATTTCAACGTTTATTTGGAAAAAAAAAGGAAAGAAAAATGGCTGAGATCCTAATAGAGCGATGAGAGGTGACACCCACCTTTTAATTCGATCGCTTTATCTTACTTGTTTTTGGATATATCAGCCATTCCAAGACCGATTTTTATCAAATAAACTTTGAATTCCTCTTAGAATGGTATGCTCTGTACTATTTCATAAAAGGTTTCTTGATATCTCGCAAAAAGTTAAAAGCCCTATCCTTACCCCCGTCAATACTTTACCAGCCCTTTAAGGTCTTACGCTCTCAGGTCGAACGTGTTATAGTGTGGCTTATATAAATCATCATACAATCCGCACTCCATAAAATACATAGAATAGCACTTACGACAATAAAAACTGCACGTTAAAGTATTAAAAAAAACAGAAAAAAAAGTCACATGTAAAATACGACGTTAAACGTCTGGTTATATCAAAACCAAAAACAAAAACAATATCCTAACAAACTGGCAGGCAAGAACTGTATGATGAACATGGAATGAACTCCCATTTCAAAGAACATAAATTATATGGACCAGGGATGCAAGAGGGCGCTGTTGAATTGTCAAATATGGCTATGGCGTGATGTATTATAGGGCTCACACCTGTAAATAAATTGGAATGTCCCAGATCCCTTCTCAAATTCGTACCGAACATACCAAATTAAATGAAGAAAAAAAATTAATCAAAAATCAATAACGCAGTTTGGCAAAGAAAAAAAAATGAATAGCTTCAGATATTGAGTATGAATTCCTCTACAAACCGAATTTCGGTTGGAATATGAAACCTTTTCTCACGGGATTTGAAGGGACTATGTTTCATTGGGTACATGTACATAAAATATAGGTGATACTTTGAGTGAAAAGAACTTGTAGTCTGGCTTGCGGACCCTTGGAGAGAGTTTGAGCCGAAGAACCCGCCTTGAGAATTTGATTGATGAAAGGATATATCTCACTAAAGTCCAGGTTAGCGAAGATGAAACACCTCATTTCTCCCATCTATCTTAGAGATTTTTTATTTTATTTTGAATTTTAACACACGTCCCTATGGGGAATTATTAACCCGTGTGAGCCCAATAGGTATAGTCCCTTTGTTTGAAGGGCCTAGGGACTCTAGAGTGATACAGTACTTTGTATAGAGTCCCTTTACAGCGTGATCCAATGAGAGTCTGGCCAAAATCTGCTCTAGCACTATGGCGGCATGATGCTTTGTTATGCAAGCATGTATAACAAAAAAGGCACGCCATGTGCAATCAGCTAACCCCGATTTTGTCAAATTTGGTACAACATGGCTCTGACGTGATTACTGCAGCAGTCTTCCCGGGCTGCCTTCTTTACGACGACTGATTATGTAAAGTTAGAGAACCATCACTCAAAGTATATCCCGGACGCGATTTGCTATTTCTTTAAAGGACAAGTTCACCTTCATAAACATAAGGATTGAGAGAATGCAACAATATTAGTAGAACATATCAGTGAAAGTTTGAGGAAAATTGGACAATCGATGCAAAAGTTATGAATTTTTAAAATTTTTGTGTTGGAACCGCTGGATGAGGAGACTACTACAGCTTGCGAGTCATATACGTACAACAGTATAAAGAAAATGTAAAAGAAAATTCAACATATTTTCACTTTTTTCGCATAATAAAAGAGCTCTTGACTTGCCTCTTTTCTAAGGCAGGGGGAATAATATTACCCATGACATTTGTCGGTAACGAGTCAGGGGAATGTGTACTTTTTTCAAAAGATGGCATTTTGTGAAATTCTCTTTATATTTTCCTTATATTGTTGTACGCATGTGACATCTAAGTTTTTCATACACTGCAGTAGTCTTCTCATCCAGCGGTTACTGCAGAAAAACTTCAAAAATTCATAACTTTTCAACGGATTGTCTGATTTTCCTCAAACTTTCAATGATGTGTTCTACTAATATTGCTACATTCTCTCAATCCTTATGTTTATGAAGGTGAACTTGTCCTTTAATTTTGACAGGGTTAACAGTCATTCACGGATAGCTCACATTCGTTCCGAAGCAGAAGACGAACTGAGATTGACATTATTTCGAACACTTAAACGACGTACGATTCCCGTGTTACTGGGACGTTCAGAACGGGTGGTGTTCGTTTTTCCGAAGGTGTGCCTTGTAATCCGACAATGAATAATTGAGTTCGTTATTCCGAAGGTTTGTTTTTCCAAAACACACAAATTCCCTATACATGGAGGTCTGTTAATCCAAACATTTATGGTGCTATTCCGAAGGTTCTTTTTTTTTTCAAATGGTTCGTTAATCCGAAAAGGGAATACGGTTCGTTATTCAGAGGGTTCGTTAATTCGAAGATATAAAGACGTTGCGTACTAAAACGAACCTTCCGAGTTACGAACCGTACGTTGTTTTTGGATGAACGAACCTTCGAAATAACCAATCTATCTTACTTTGTTTCCGGATTAACGAACCTTCGGAATAATTGACTGCACCCGTCAGAAGCGTCCATGCAACATTGCCTTCTTGAATACTGGGTCTGTTATAACACGTATAGCTTTGTAAAGTACGAAGAACAGGAACTGATAAATACAATACTCGATCCAGGATCTTTTACCCTCAAGCCACATCAAAAGAAGATGTAAGAGAACGTATAGATGTAAACATCAGCCCTATTACTGACGTTCACAAACCACACAATTCCCCTTCATAAAGTTCCTTTCTTTAAGAATCATTATGGATCACCCTCCCCCGGCAAGGTTTTAAAAGTACGGACAATGCATGGTTAGATTTGTAAATCAGAAAACAAGTTATGTGGGCGTGCCATCATTCTTATCTTAAATACTTCTCTGCCCCATGCACCTCACCCCATCCCATTAAATAAAAGGACAAAAAAAAACATCAACTGCAGAAGGACGCTTAAGATTTTTAGTGGGATTTATGCTATTTGCAGCATAAAAAGGAAGCTGAGAAGAATCAACATTCCCCGTGCAGAGTAACAAAAGGACACCATGTTTATGTATTTGCAAATGAATTAGAGGGAGGCAATACCAAAAGCAGTAATACTGATCATGACAATGTACATGTTTTACTGCCTCTGTTCATTGTGTGCAGTGTTCATGAAGGCGAAAACAGGTTCAAGCACAGTGCATCCCATCAAGGAAGTAGAGGTTGTTTCTTCGGGGGCATCCCACGAGACCGACACCCACGAGTCATACGGTCCACGAGACCGACATCAATAATAGGTCCATGAGTCATACAGCCCACGAGTTATACGGCTCAGGAGTCATACAGCCCATGAGTTCGACACTACGCACGAAAGACTCATGAGACCGACACTAAGCAAACATAGCCCACGAGGCCGACACTAAGCAATAAAGGCTCATGAGACCGACACTAAGCAAAGAAAGCCCACGAGACCGACAGTAGGCAAAAAAGACCCACGAGACCGACACTAAGCTAAAAATGCTCACGAGACCGACACTAAGCAAAGAAAGCCCACGAGACCGACAGTAGGCAAAGAAGGCGCACGAGACCGACAGGATAAACAGCGCCATCTACATGTCAATCACCTGTACAGGGTGTTCCATGAACGGAAAAATAACATACTGGCGGTTGTAATTTCGTCATGCTGTCAATTGAAAGATGGTGACCATCTACATAATTATGAACGACATCAAACATGTATTTCTACATACTTGGGGGGGGGCAAGTGTGTCAGGGAGCGACATTGTTATCAAGTAGAAAAATAGAATTGTATTCTTCATGCCCCCCCCCCCCAAAAAAAAAAATAGAAGAATTAGTATTCTTCACCCCCCCCCCCTTAAAAAAAAAGAGACAAAAAAAACCACATATGAATTAAAAAGAGGGCAAGAACGATGTATGGATTAATTTTAGAGCTTTGATAATGCCATCGTGCTATTTTAATAGGCTTTCCCAGTTTTTAGCTAGAAGATGGACAGGATATAATTTTTACCTCTTCTCTTTCCCGATTCACTAGTTACTTATTCTATTTAATATTCTACCCTCCTGCTTGGGAGTTTTGCAGTAAGATCTATTTGTAATTTTCTCTGTAACTATAATGTAATGCTACTGATTAAAACGTGTTATATCGCACGGATTCACCTCAATTTGTGGCTTGTGTTATTCTCCTCCAAACAGTACATTTTTTCGTGAAATACAATAGCTGTTTTCATGGATCCATCTAATTTTGTTTCCGAATCCCTTACGCTAACTTAATAGACGATTACGTTATTTTTTATTTTTTATCAATACTAATTAAACACTCTCGCAGGTTTACTGTGGAAAGATCTGTTACACACTTTTACTGTACTTTGTTCATTTTTTCCCAAACAAACACCCATGCAAACACAATTATTAAAGATCCTGATCATTTCGGGGGGGGGGGGGAGGGGGGGGGGGGGGGGGCAACTGATTGGATAACACCCTGCTGGAGATGGCAACTCTTCTTTTCCATATCTCATATCTTCCTATGCTATTATCAGGACACCCTATACAATTTATTGGTCTATAGGTGGCGCTGTTCATCCTGTCGGTCTCGTGGGCCTTCTTTGCTTAGTGTCAGTCTCGTGAATCTCTTTTGCGTAATGTCGGTCTCGTGAGCCTTGTATGCGTAGCGTCGGTCTCGTGGACCTTTTAAGTGTAGTGTCGGTCTCGTGGGCTTTGTTTGCTTACTGTCGGTCTCATGAGCCTTTTGTGCGTAGTGTCGGTCTCGTGAGCCGTATAACTCCTGGGCTTATTTTACTTGATGTCGAACTCGTGGGCTTTATTTACTCAGTGTCGAACTCGTGGGCTGTATAACTGGTGGGCTGTATGACTTGTGAGCTGTATGACTCGTGGGCTGTATGACTTGTGAGCTGTATAACTCGTGGGCTGTATGACTCGTGGGTGTCGGTCTCGTGACGTGCACCCGTTTCTTCGCACATCGGAGTAACCTACGTAGATTGTGATAAGAAAAACCTAATATAATAAATGTATATCATAGCATTGATGTTACACATCAAGGTGAAACTCTACTAACGCCAACTAGAGAGGTGCTCGTTTATACTTTCAAAGATTGTCTTGAATTCACCCACTCGTTGTAAATTTCAAAATTTGATGGCATAGGCATATTCTGCAATTTTGAGGTTTTCCGACACCATGACAAACAACGGTTGAAATGAATAACAATGAAACGTACATGGAAATAAGATATGATGCCATCATCGCAGACTGCGAAAGATGATAAGCCGGAACTCAGTAAAAAAAAAAAAAAAAAAATATATATATATATATATATATTCAAAAAATAGTCCTGATCAGGGGGAATCTCCACCACCCCATGGATCACTGTTACACACTGAAAACAAGTGCCATGTGGCAATAATCTCTCACTGTCTCTTTCCCTCTCAGTCTCAGAAGCAAAAGTTTTCTTACTATAAATGTAATGAAGTTACAAAGTGCCGTGGAGGAGACGAGGTAATTCCTCACCTTCTCGACCTTTCTGGGTCCTAGAAGGAGTGTGACGATCGAGAGCTCCAAGATCTCGTTTTTCTTGACGTCTCGGAACCAAGAAGTGAAGGAGGTGAGAACTCCTTCTCGTAAGCCAGAATCACGAAAACAAGATCTTGGAAACCGGTTTCATGCTAGCTTCTCGTCTTCTCGGCATTAAAAATAGATGAATGAATAATAAAATAAATAAATGAATACAATAAATACAATAAATATATACATTTCTAAATAAATAAACAAATACACAAGTAAATCAATAAACAAACAAATCTCTCTCTCTCTCTTTATATATATATATATATATATATATATAGAGAGAGAGAGAGAGAGAGAGAGATTTAAGAAATGAAATCGAGGAGGCAATAAAAAAGTATCGTTTCCCAGTGCCTCTTAAAAGATTCCGTATAGATGCATAATTATGACTGCTCCTCAATTATAGTTAGGCCCTACCCTTGCCCTTCGACGACACTCCTATGGGCATACCTCCAGTACTGACTGGAGCGCCAGTGTGGTCATGAAAAAGTGAATGATTATTAAGGGCCGCAGAAAGCATAATTCATAGTGTCTTGGCGCGTGGACTCAAAAACTTTACTAATGATTTTGTCCTGCAGCGACTGCTTGGCAAATTGTTGACATCCAAACAAATTGTTGGCGACCAAAGATAAGCTTTTCAAAGGCCAGCAAGTTCTGGAGCCCAGTCCTACAATATATTGGTTGATCAGTCTCTCCTTACCTTTTCAAGGCAAATGCAAAATCAGCAAAAAACTTCGAGTAAAGTGGCCTCCTGACTACCATTGTCAGATTTCAGAAATCCTCTGACTCTGAAAAAAAATAATAACACAAGGTCAAAAAAAAAAAACCCCTCTCAATAACCAATTGCCAACTGCCCACCAGTGGTTTCAGAGGTTGTAGAAAGGTATGCGACCGGCCGTCATACACAACCGTCTTGTGTGACCGGGGCCAGAGATTATGTTCAATGTATCCCTTTCACTGACTATTTACTTTTCCTAACGCCCTCGTCATTTGCTACGGTAAATCCTATTTACACACACGTTATACACATTCACAATATGGATACACACGCAAGGCTGATTTCAATCAGGCAAACAAATGCAGGCAAATACTTCCTCTTTTGACACTTTTTTTTTCTTTATTATGACCAGTAAATTTTGGGACGACGAATTGTACATTATGGTTTCACGAGCTGCTTGATATCCAAACAATGCATCTTAAGTATATTCAACTATATGTATTATTTTGTTGGAAAATGACATAATTATAGTCCAAATTTTCGAGAAAAAAATACTTTATAGTATATATCTATTTGTAGCGAAAAGAAAACGAAAACAAAGCATGATACCATTTAATTCTGTTATAATCGAATTCTTACGGTTTATCTATAAACTGAAATGCAAACATTGTTCTTTTTCTTTCAAAACGCTTCAACTTTACGACCTTTCTACTTCATAAATCGGAAAGGCTATACCATTTAAAGGCATAATTTACCATTTGCAGATAATACAAAAATCAGCCTTAGTGCTTCAAAATAGTTCCAAAATGTGCGGCAAGGAAAGAAACAACCAATGTAAAAATTTGAGCAAGTATAATCGATGTTAAGTATGGTTAGATATACAAAATGTTTACAACAGTTATAATGAAAAATGTTTCCAGACTAAACCGCTCACAGTTATGGTTTGATGATGATAATCCGCTTGTAATTTAGGCTTTATTGCAAAACTTTTATATGGTATAGGATGTTATGTGATACAACTGACCAATACATATGCATCAAAAGTGATATCTTGAACATTCTTTAAAATCCCTGCTCCAAAGGTAAACAGGACTGTACTTTATGGTTTTACCCTGAATCTTTACAATTCTAAATGTCTTTCTGTCTCCTCCTTTCAACTTTATCCTAATTTTACCCGTATCAACGAACGTTAACGAGATCACGTCACGGCGTGCAATCACGTTCTTAGCACTTTCGTAGAAACAATGTAGATGTATCTAATCTGCGAAGTGAAGAATCGATACTTCGTGTGTGTGTTTTTTTTTCTCATGGCTATAAATAGTGAATACTCATGATTTCGAGTATTCAATGTGATTTTATTTTTGCTTTACTAAGCATGTTATCACTTATACAAGAAAATCAGATGCCTGGTACTGAGATCAGTCATGACGTAGAAATAGACAATAAATACTACACAATATGCATAGACCCACCGTGACCATGCTTATAGTTGCCATAATATTTGGAATAGAACTACAGTTTTCTAAAATGATTTCAAGCCTTTTATCATGTTTATGATCTGACACATTTTCGTTTATTTCTCTCTGCCTTCATTTCTGTCTCTCAACTAAATATTCAAATTCATTACATTTCTTGGGTTCCCTTGCATATTCATTTGGGTTTCGGTCAAACTTGAATTATATTACATTAAAATCTTAACCAATCTGGAATATATGAAAATATTTGGAAACTAGCTATTAAAACGGCAGCATTTTTTTCAACTTATGTTCATACCCAATTGTAACCATTGATTATAAAGATAATCTTTGTATATACCTAATCGTACTCAACCAGTAGTGGCGCATAGTATACATTTAGGCTGTATTTTATTAAACCAAATACCTACGTTACAAGTATATACCTTAAACGTATACGATAATGTAGCTAGGAAAATATGCATATTTGATTTTTTTTTACACCATTGGCCACAGATATATTGATTCATATACCCACTTTTTATCGACATACTATATACAACGACATTCAACCTGAAGGATTCAAGTTTATTTTCAATTCTTGCATGCACCTTGTATTCTGAACTTAAATGAATTGGGGGGGGGGGGAGGGGTCGCACAACCAACCTCGTTGAACAAACTAGACCTCTTTATCTACAAACCTTCATATTCCCGTCATTCTTCATGCAACCATTCTTATATGAACTAATTAAAAAAGAATATTCATTGACAAATCAAAGATATGATGAGGTGGTTTACTGATTTCTACCTATATACATAAAAAGCATTTCATACTATTGTGGCTAAAATCATCTAAATCTATAATGCTTTGGTACTGATGAATAAGTTAAGTATTATATTCCATTGTGATCTGATGTGCGAAGGAAAATATACGCTTCCACTGACATAGTTCGACAAAATAACATCCCTTACAACGAGTTTCAGGATCCTGCATTGTGCTGGATAATCGTGATCCAATTCCAATAAATTCACAGTTTAAAACAACATTCCAATTACAATATTTAACTTTGTTTTTGAAGGCATCACTGCGTTTCCTGACAAATATTTTATGTTCCGAGTGTTAGCTTCCTGCCAACATCCAATCAAAGAAGTAAAGTTGAAAAATGTGTAGATAATCTGAAATATCTGTAGATATACAATGTATTACTGGTATAAAGGCATCTGAAGTTCTTATTATGTAAAAACATTATCCAGCAGTGTGGTAGTGGATTTAGTAATCCTAATGAAAGGTGCATAATAATTACTGAGTAAAGAATTTACAAGAATATGCGTATTTCTTGCTTTGTTATATTACAGCAGATCTATAGGCCTATAGCATAGCCTAAATCAAATCCCCCACGAAATTTATTTTCAGGCGCTATGATAGCTGGAGCACATACCAGGGAATTATTAAAAACCACAAAGAGAGAGAGAAAAATAAATCACATTTGGAGGTTTGCAAACAACTTCAAACATAACCAATATTTTCCTCTCCTTTTTAATTTCTAATTAAAAAAAATGAATTGCACACATTCCAGTCGAGCGGCAAATGTGGTCAAGGAAAATAATTTGATGCATTTCGTAAGAAGATTTCTACACACCGCCATCCGTTCTGACTGTTCGATTTTTACCTGGGTAATGAATAGTTGGCTATAAGAACTTGAGTACTATCATTATCATGTAACCAAGTTTCGTAAACTCAGTTGCATCAAATTCATAGTCTGAGAGGTTCAAAAAGATTGACATTGCATAGAGAAGTTTTTTTTTGACAAACTCCTAAAATTGAAATGGACACGAGAAACACTATGATTTTGCAAACAAAATACTCACTTGAATAATAATGACAATTAACGTTAGATGTATGATAACAAAAAATATATATATTCTGTAAATATGCACATGACTGATATGCATGTGTTAAGCTTTTTGTATATGTATGCATATATAATGTGTATTTTGTGTATAATGTACAATGTTTCCCAGCTATACATATAGTACATACTGTGTTGAACTTTGTTAATATACTGCCCTTCTTTGTAAAAAGCAATCCAATCTATCTTACTAACACAATAAATATATTGCACGCCATATAAACACTTCTTACAAAAGTGTTTTTCATCTGAATTTGTTACGTGTTATTTCGATAAGTGCTGAAGACATTACTGTTCTGAAGGATTTTTTTTTTTTTTATACAGCTGCTGTTATTTACCAATATCGCCACATTGCATCAATGTATTCTGGTATTGTTTATCTATTCTTGGGTTTCTGTTCTCTCCGTCCTTTTATACGTGCGTTTTGCCCAACACCTTCGGACATACCTCTTCCGGACCATAAGGATGGATATGATAACAACTATAACAATAAAGAAAACGCTCAAAAAGACTGACAACCAGACTCTATGTTTTCCATTATAACTAGTAGGACTGTCGGTATAGCTAAATGTAGGTACGTCGGTATACGATTGTTGTCTGATATTTGTAGACTGCCCCGTGGTCGTTCCTTCTCTCGTTTGAGCGTCAGTTGCAGCAACATTAGTCGAATTTGGTCTAGCAGGAAATATGAAATCAAGGCAAAGTTCTGGACTTTTCTCACATCGAGGCACAAAAGAACAGCAGTTGATAGAAGACTCAAGATTCATCCAGAAGACCCCTTGAACGTGATCGACTGAGAGTTCGGGTTGTCTAAGATATGAGGCCTTCCTGTTATTTTGGAAGCAGGCGATAGATCCCTGTGGATCCGAATCCACAGCAAGTAGAACAGAGCAGTGTACCTCTTTCCAGTCCGGAGAATACGACGATGACACAATCTCACACTCGGCTGGTCCAGGTGGAGTGAGGACATCAATATAAGCATCTATGACGTCATTGTACCTTTCACCATCTCTTTCTTCAGCAACAAGAAGTATGTAGACACCTGTATCTTCCTTCTGCACATTTCTGACAGCGAGAGTCACCGTCAACTCATCCTTGGTGTTGTTTGGTGTCACTGCAAACCGATCAACCTGTCCAGCTTTCAAACAATGTTCACCAACTTCCACTCCATTTTGATGATATAAGCACTCCAGATGTCCAAAATACAAGTCATATTCATACCATGAATTGCCCGAAAGTAAGGCGCGGAATGGTACATTATTGTCGGTTCCCTCGCAGAATCGATACGTCTCAATTGCAGTTGCTTCGTGACCAACAAACACCATAAACGCCAACAGGTATACACCCAATTTGACAAGAGACAGTGGCAAACTTGATGTTACCATATCGATTCACTGAAATGACTTTCAGGCGACAATATTTCCTCCACGTTTGATGCCAAATTATTGACTGAGGTGAAAAATAACGGATTGTGATTATGAGGTGTGTGCAAATATCAATGTTGTCCTTTTCTGATGTGCTCAAGCGTGTAAATAAAAGACTGAATGCAATAGCTTTTTTGGGCAAAAAAAGGGGAAAACCGTCTGAATATATCCCCCGGGCCCCCCCCCCCCCCCTGAATTTGAGGGGGAAAATGGAGGAAGCAAAAATGTGATTGTATCAATTTTGGCATATTGCATGACGTTCGTATACGCCCGCCTCCAGAAAGGTAACAGAGCTGAACAGACATTAATATCGACTTAAGGTATGGCCCAGACGTTGTCAACGTCAAATAGTATAGGCCTACATGTAAACATATAAATCCAAAATTTCACCAAAAGTGTGCACCAGATCGCTTAATTTCATGTCTGAAAATGCAAAATCTTCCTCGTCTGAGAGGGGGGGGGGGTATCCCACTCCCACACCATCCCCCCACTCGGTCGCTCCGCTCCCTCGCACAGATTTTCCAACTCCAAGTCCCTCCCCCATCCGATACCCCTGGGATGATTGCTTTATTGACTTAAATCAAGAGAATAGAAAAATACAATACCTACAGGAAGATAATACCGGTACGTTAGTACATACAAAGAAATGGAGGTCCATATTACCACTTTATTGAATATATTTGGGCATTATTCAGGGCTATGCTTCGTTTTTTAAGGGGGGGGGGTCAAAATCACCTGTCAGTCAAGAAGAAAGAAAATCAAAAGATAAGAGAAACTACAACAAAAATTCTTCGTTCTTTCAAGGGCTTATATTCCGCCTAAAGTCGGCTGACAAGCAAAAGAAAGAAAAACGAAAAAGTCTTCATATTTTTGCTGCCACTTCCCTCATACTTTATATTTCATGCAAAAGAGTGATACATTCGATCCTTGTTATATAAGTGTGTGTGTGGGGGGGGGGGGTCGGGGGGATGGGGGGGGGGGTCAAGCTAACCCCCCCCCCCATCCGCTGGTAAAAAGAGAATAAAAACTTACCAAAATGGTAATTCAAGGGTTAGTAAACTGCTTTTGAAATCGACATGAAAGGGGGGATCAAGAAATAAGATATTTTCCAAGATTTCTTTTAACCATAATTAGAGAGGTACATAGCGTGAAACATTGTTCAAAAAGTCCGGAGCCGACAAAATATTGCGATTCAGCGTGATTCCTGGGGGGGGGGGAGGTGTTTCATCAACGCTTGTCAGCGCCGACAACTGTCGGCGCTGACCAATTTCAGCAAAATCCTTGGTTTTGATTGGCTGAGATGCTCTGGTCACTGACTGTTACTATGGTGATTCAAGTTGTCAGAGCCGAAAAACGTTGATGAAACACCCCCCTGGTTGGCATTCTGAATATAAGCAGGATGTGCGCAGTGTACTCAGAACATCCGAACGGCAAAAAGAGTCGCTGCAGTGTTGCGCAATGTGATGTAGAATGTACACCTTTGTACCTTACGCTTCGTTATATCAAAGCTAGATCATTTATGATTTTGCAGTGTTGCTTTACATACTATATAGTCTATATCAAAATGCCTTGCATTGCCAATAATAAGACTTGACCTAGGCTATTTCCTAACTTTTTCATGTATATAAAACACACACACACACACACACACACACACACACAAACACAAACACAAACAACAATATTAGAGGATGTTCTAAAGTGCAGATTTTGGATATCCTTCCCCCATTTAGTCACTTCGACGCCCCCTCGCTGGTCATACTGATACCCAAACATGCCAAATCATGAACATAAACCGACACCCTTGACTACCAGTAGCGGATCCCCCCCCCCCCTCTTAATTTCCAAAGCGAAAAGATATAGCTACAAAAGGCAGTTTTTGGACTGCAAAATGTCAAAATTTCCAAGCTCGCTCGCTCCGCTCAATCGCATGTAATCGTTATGCCATTCTCCTGATGTTGCTGCCAGTAATTGCAAGCAGTTGCTCCCGGTGCGCCCCCTTATTCCAAAGTATAGCTACAAACGGCAGTTTTGAGACTGGAAAATGTGAAAATTTTCGAGCTCGCTCGCATTTAATCGTTATGCTATTCTCCTGATGTCACTGCCAGTAATTGACAGCAGTTGCGCCCATGCATCTCCCCCCCCCCTTAATTTCCAAAGCCAAACTACAAACGGCAGTTTTGGGACTGTAAAATGTCAAAATTTTCAAGCTCACTCACATTTAATCGCTATGCCATTCTCCTGATGTTGGTGCAGTAATTATTGCCAGCAGTTGCGCCCGGTGCGCCCCCCCCCCCTTAATTTTCAAAGTGAAAAAATACAGCTACACAAACGGCAGTTTTTGGACTGTAAAATGTCAAAATTTTCAAGCTCACTCGCTGCGCTCGCTCGCATATAATCGTTATGTCATTTTCCTAATGTTGCTGCCAGTAATTGCCAGCAGTTGCACCCGGTGCGCCCCCCCCCTTTAATTTTCAAAGCGAAAAAATATAGGTACAACCGGCAGTTTTGGGACTGTAAATTGTCAAAATTTTCAAGCTCGCTTGCTTCGCTCGTTCGCATATAACTGTTATGTCATTCTCCTGATGTTGCTGCCAGTAATGGCCAGCAGTTGCGTCCCTAATTTCCAAAGCGACCAACCAACCCGCCACGGTAGGCCACTTGCTGCACCCGTCCGGTTATGGGCTTGTAATCGTGGTGATAGTGACTATCGCCGATCATCCCCCCCCCCCCCCTCACTACTCAGCACGGATTTACGCCGTTGGTGAGAGGGTATACGTGTGGTTTGTGTGTGGGGGTGGGGGTGGGGGCGTGGGGGGGGGGGGAAGTGGGGTATATCATCCTGTGATAGTTGACTGTTTTGAGCACATGTACGTCTTTGAAGTTAAAAAATGCCGGTTCAAGTTTAGACACTGTAACAATTTACCTAACCTGTTGAGTACTATTGAGGTACACTGATAACCTACTTCGATGAATTTTCAGTTCTAGCTACCTTTTGTAACCTACAGGTAATTTGATTTATCATCATCTAATCATGTCATGTGTGCATGTGTATGTATATGTGTGCGTTTTTGATAAATTCGAAATGCATTGTATTCCACCTTCAAAGTAAGAGAAAAAGCTTTGTTCACTCCCTTTTTGTTTCTATGAAATAGATTTTAAAAAATGTTAGTTGAGATGGATATAAAATGTTACTTCAGATGAAAAGAGAGAAGGGAAATGAACAGAGAAGGTGAGATAGGGGAGGAGTCGCGAGATGACTCACCATCCCATGGTTCAGTCCGTTGACATGAGAAATACATAAGAGCGCTCCAGTATCACATGGTCCAGAATAGGCTGACCGTCATGATCATAGCATGGAACACCAAAACGGAATGAGAAGTTGCTGCACTGCAGCTGGCTTTCTCAACGCAAAAAAGAGAGAAAAAATTATAATGAATAAATAAATAAACAAAATGAATAAATAAATAAATAAATAAATAAATAAAATAAACAGCCCAGAACCGACTGTGCAAACTCAGTCGACGCGAGATCGACTTTTATATGCAAATTTGCGCATGCGCGAACAGATGTTTTTGTTTTTTGTTTTTCCTCTGAACATCAGCGTCGCATTGTTAATCTAAAGCTCCCTATTTCAAAAGTAGAGTTACCTACGTCGGACATCTACTCAGAGAATCATGCAATGACCACTGGGTGCTGCCTTCTTCATTAAGTCCCAAGTTGAAGCAAGCCTGTTCGAGAATGCTCGCAAAGGCTGCTGGATGAATCGACAACCACTTTGCAGAATCGCTGGTTGTCAGTCTTTCTTGATCAGCAACACTCAACCTCTCTACCTATCCAATACGTTACTAGCACTGAATCTGAATGCATTTCGTTTGCAGGACAGCAATCAGAAATGAAACTGATTTTATTTACAATTAAGCAAGTGTAGCATACTCACACATGTCTTGGCGTCGAGATTATTGTCTCACTGACACAACCTTTCAGACATTGAACGAGTATGGATTGAGAAGTGTATATGACAGAATCCTACCTGATATTGTTATTGATGTTGAGTTGTTGTTTTTTCTGTCAGTACGTTAGATAACATTTTATACCTATGGTATATTATTTTATACATGGTTATTAATTTGCCTCAATAATACCCTTTTCTTAATTCTTTTTGTACAATATAAAGTGATCGCTTTAACCTCTTTACGGTATAATTGACACAATGCATGCTATTAATATATATAATATATCAACACCATTTTGAGCCTCCAAACTGATTGCACATTTACTTATTAGTCATTCAAAGTAATTGTCTAAAACGTGTCAAACAGACCACCTGTAGTTATACACACACCGTTATATTATGATGTCAAACCTCTTTAATAACACAACTTATAACCAACCTCAGAAATTGCCATTACCTTTGTCGTCAACGTCAAGAGTCGATAACTGAAATGATGAACACCAACATAAAGAGACCGTCTTAAGAGGACCAACTGAAATGCTCCGTTTATATAGTGCATAACTATAAGAGTATCGTAACCACAATGTGTGATTGATTCCTTATTAACAGAATGCTCATCAATATAAATATTCCCAAGAAGTACTAAAAGCTCAAAAATGTATCAACAAAACACATTCTTCTCTGAAAAAGTGGTGGCCCGGCATCTATTTCTGGTGGTCCCACGGGCCATCGGGCCACCGCTAATGATGAGCCTTGATAGAAAAAGAAAAAAAGAACTATAAGGATTACTCCACCTATAACTATATATACATATATATATATATATATATATATATATATACATATACATACATATATATACACATGTATATATACATATATATATATACACATGTATATACATATGTATATATATATATATACATATATATATATATATATATATATATAGTGCGAGAGATAGTTCCCTGGGTCCCAAACGTGCGCGGTGCCTCATTGTTGGTTGCATATATACTGGAAGAAATTGGACTGAGGCGGACGTTGCTCTCGATCTTAGTCTCCCTTTTATTTGTCAAGCTTTCGGCCAATCATCTGGCCTTCCTCAGGATCTACCAACAGATTTTCCTGAGGAAGGCCAGATGATTGGCCGAAAGCTTGGCAAATAAAAGGGAGACTAAGATCGAGAGCAACGTCCGCCTCAGTCCAATTTCTTCCAGTATATATATATATATATATATATATATATATATAGCGAAAACTTTGAGCAAAGAAAATGGGTTTTCATCCCGATGAAAACCCATTTTCTTTGCTCAAAGTTTTCGCTATTTATTATTACAATTGTTTCTGGTCAGTTTTTCCTTCCTTGTTTCATAATATATATATATATATATATATATATATATATATATATATATATTACATGTGATTACCTTATTGTTTATAATTTTTGAATGACTGTGTAGAAACATTTATTTCTATAACGGGATCAAAAGAAAGGAAAAGGCATGTAAGTAAAGCAGAGATCTTATACATGATTGCGGGTCAAAATAATATTAGAAAGTGGAGTGCCATATACACATGGATTCATCAAATCCTCTCTGAACTTTTATTACCATGATATGATTATGTTATGATATTAGTACTTTTGTCTGTTCATTCAGTGAGTCAGAAATCTGTTTTTCACCGATGACTTAAACAACGGAAAATATGTATTTTTTATATATCATAGTTTATATAAGTATACAAACTTACATACAATACACGTATTCACACATACATAATATTCGTACAAATAAAACGACGACAAATATCATCATTACTATCAATCATATTTCAAAACATACAATTCAAATCTAAAATTCCAGCTCGATTATTTAATTCAACCTCTTAACAATACCTATGCCCATAACACAAACGAAATAACCACATTTAAAATCAAATATCATCATTATAAACACTTGTTATAAATAATATTTATGTGTGTGGAAATAATTAAAGTAACAAAATAAAGCAAATTACACACTTGACACAAATTTATTATGATGTGTTTATGCTTGGAATTGATAAAATGTAAGACTTTTGCTCAATCCCCAACTGCATGGGAATGAAACAAGAGCAAAGAGTATATTCATACGATGTCTGCGGTAATGAAAGCACTTCGGATGAATTCTGGAAAGTTTGGCGAAGTTTTCATTGACGTAATAAAATGGACCAATCTAACAGTAGCTACTTTTTATTTGATATAATTGTTGCAACTGATGCTTTTAAAGCAGATCATTCAAATAACACAGAAGCGTTAGTTTCACTTTGCATTGGTTTAATGTATCCCGGCAAAATATCAATACAACACTCACCCATCGCAGGAAAACAGTTACCGGCACACCTTTGAATATGTGCATTGTCTATAGGACATAATATAGTCTGCTTTTGCTTTTTGAGTTCATTCAGTGACGTTACAAAATATAAAGCGTGTTCTGCGAGTTTCGGTTTATACGTTTTCGAAATAGAAAAGAGAGTGGTAATCTTCTCTGTTGCAATTTAACTCTTTTCCATGTGGTCGGGACTTGTAATAAACTCTATCTGTAATTTCATGAAATATTATATATATCATTTATGTTTAATATCTTTGAATGTACAGTTTAACTATGTACATAATCTGATCTTAAACCATAATATACACAGTATGATTGAGAAATTTTGTAACTAAAATAGGAAGAGACGACTATACCGCTGCCGAAAGACTTGTTTGTTTTTATTTTTGTTTGTCTGTATGTTTGTTTCTTGGTTTGTTTGTTTGTTTCATTTCCATCTGAGAAAATGGCCGGATAGCCCATATTCTGCTGCAATAGCTGGTCTTCCATGGGTTCCAGTTGGATATCTAAACGCGGGACCACTTCGCCAGGTTAAACACTCTGCTCTTTGCGACGAATGAATGAACGGGATATTTTACGTGCATAAGTATACTTGTGACTCTCTTGCACACGGGACCTCCATTTTATGTCCTATCCGATCGAGGGACAGAATGATTTGCCTCTTACTAGAGGTATGATCACAAACAACATTGCTCAGTGGGACCGGGAGTGGGACTCGGGTATCTAACCCGGGTCCTTTGGATCGAGAGGCAGACGCGCTACCGACTGAGCTAACTCCCACCCCCCTCCCCATTTGAACAAACTATTCGCAAGTTTTCAATCCTATTTGAATCGCCCAAACTAGGCATTGAATGCGATTTTCCTCGGTGTTTTATCCTATATACTTGACTGTATTAGCTTCTTTACGATCAATCCACTCTAATTCTTCATTTCTGCTTTACATTGCTGACAAGAATCTTTAATTCCCTACAACACTGTGTACTTAGTGAGAATAATCTAGAATGATATAATTTGCTTCCCACTGACACAAAAGATGCTAACTTTTCTTCACGTCAGAGAAGCTGACTCAAACAATTATACTGCAATGTTTGAATGTCCGTCAACTATAGTCAGTGTCAGTCTTACTAGTTCCTTTGTTTACTGCAAACTTTATCATACAACAACACAAACATTTTGTATTCCAATCTTCATTCAGTGTTCATGATTGTTTACAGTTTTGTTGAAAAAGAAAAAAAATGGGCACAAATTCTTTACAAGGAAATTCTGAAAATGAATAGTATTGCAAGAAAAAAAGATATACCGGTATGTCTACTGATGAAACGGGATAATAGAGCGAGTACCGGTATAAATTTAGAAAATTAGAAATTAGAAAGATTTAGGAAGATTTCGCAAAATTTTTATGAACCATCATTATCTTTATAGTCTTTCAATAACGAAATATCTGTCACACATTGACATGGCAGCAAATCACTGTCTGAAATATTAGACTCATGACATTGTTCACTACTCCTGGCAATCACTACTATACTTAGTGACACGAAACTGGGGCAATTGGTCGTTGGGAGGGCACGCGAAATAAATTCATAATTGCCCGTAAACCAAAGAAAATAGATGTCTTTTCTATCATCTTTGAGTCACCATTTGTATCATTGACTTTCCTTTGTTATATGAATGTATGAGTAAGGCAAACTGACTTTAAGCGAAATCTGAATTGTTGGCTCGATAATGTTATCAATTGCAGAACGTGAAGCAATGGATACATGTTATGCTGCAATTTGGAAGGCCGAAAAAGCTGTACGAGAAAACCAAGAATAAATTCAATACGCTCGTGTCATTGCCTATTGCATGATAAGACTAACGACCACTGTAAAGCTCCTTTAATATAAATCATTCAAAATCCTAGAGTCTCATACAGAAAACGGTGGATATTAAATTGAGGGGTAAAAAAATATTACATTTAGGGTTGACGTGCTTTACATTTTAATAAGGTTGTCTCCGGTTATTACAGTTTGGGTTCACTCGATTATTACTCTTAGCGTTAAAATGTAATACATTTTGGGGGTGTTATTACGTTTTGAAAGGGTAATAAGGTGTATTGAATTTAGCGTGCTAATTACATTTAGCGTTAAAATGTATCACATTTAATATAGGGTTAGCATGAATTACATTTAGAATGGTTATTACATTTCGCGTTAAATTGCATTACATTTAGCGTTTAGGGTCGATATTACATTTAGGGTTAAAAAGTATTACATTTAGGGTCGATATTACACTTAGGGTTGACATGAATTACATTTAGGGTCGTTATTACATTTAGGGTTATAAGGTGTATTACATTTAGGGTCGTTATTACATTTAGCGTTAAGATGTATTACATTTAGGGTTGTTTCAGGTTATTACATTTAACGTTAAAATGTATTACATTTAGGGTTGTTATAACATTTAGAGTTAAGGTGTATTACATTTAGCGTCGTTATTACATTTAGGGTTGTTATTACGTTTAGTGTTGACCTGCATTACATTTAGGGTCGTTATTACATTTAGGTTAAGATGTATTACATTTAGGGGCAATATTACATTTAGGGTTAAAAAGTATTACATTTAGGGTCGATATCACATTTAGGGTTGTGTCCGGTTATTACATTTAGGGTTAAAATGTATTACATTTAGGGTTGACTCGATTATTACATTTAGCGTTAAAATGTATTACATTTAGGGTTGTTATTACATTTAGGGTTAAGGAGTATTACATTTAGGGTCGATACTACATTTAGCGTTGATATTACATTTAGGGGTGATTGTACACGGTATATCTCTTTCTGAGACAATATCACACCATAAGCAACATACCAAGAGAGACCGTACAACAGATTGTAACCAAAACTACTTGGACAAAACTAGCTGGACGACCATTTCCTTCAGGAGACATTGATCGTGCTAAAGCCGGATATGTGAAATCAGAGCAAAGTTCAGGACGTTTCTCACACTGAGGGGCGAAGGAACAGCAGTTGATAGAAGACTGGACGTCCATCCAGAAGGCAGCTTGAATGCGACCGGCTGAATGTTCAGGTCGACTCCAAATTGGCGCCTCTCTGCCATTTTGGAAGCAGGCGATAGATCCTTGTGTATCAGAATCTACTTCCAGCGGAGCTGAGCACTGCACTTTGTTCCAGTGTGAAGAATACGATGATGACACAACCTCACACTCGGCTGGTCCAGGTGGAGTGATCACATCGAAATAAGCATCGATGACGTCAACATGCCTTTCACTTTCCATGTCTTCTGAAACATACAATATATAGAGACCTATGTCTTCTTTCCTCACATTTCTGATAGTAAAAGTAACAGTCAACTCATCTGTAGTGTCGTTAATATTCACAGTAAATCGATCCATCTGTCCGGCTTTCAAGCAATGTTCTCCCACCAATTCTCCATTTCGATAGAATAAGCAACCGAGGTGCAGCGCGTACAGTTCGAATTCATACTTCACACCCTTTGGAAGTAAAGGGCGAAATACTATATCATTGTCCGTATCCGAGCAGAAATGGAAAATCAGTTTGCATGCCATATTGCGATGGTTGATGGTTGATGGTTGATAGAAGCCCTTGGCTCACTAGAGCCCTTGGGGTATAACGTACTAGTATCCATGGTAGAGGATTGTACAACTGGACGATCATTTCCTTCAGAAGACATTGATGGTGCTCCTGTCGGATATGTGAAATCAAAGCAAAGTTCGGGACGTTTCTGACACTGAGGGGCGAAGGTACAGCAGTTGATAGAAGACGAGACGTCCATCCAGAAGGCAGCTTGATTGCGATCGACTGAATGTTCAGGTCGACTCCAAAATGGCGCCTTTCTTCCATTTTGGAAGCAGGCGATAGATCCTTGTGAATCAAAATCTACTTCCAGCGGAGCAGAGCAGTGTACTTCGCTCAAGAAGAATACGAGGATGACACAACCTCACACTCGGCTGGTCCAGGTGGAGTGATCACATCGAAATAAGCATCGATGATGTTAACATGTCTGTCACTTTCAATGTCTTCTGAAACATACAATATATAGATCGTTCCATCTGTCCGGCCATCAAGCAATGTTCTCCCACCATTGCTCCATGTCGATAGAATAAGCAACCGAGGTGCAATGAGTACAGTTCGAATTCATACTTCACACCCTTTGGAAGTAAAGGGCGAAATACTATATCATTGTCCGTATCCGAGCAGAAATGGAAAATCAGTTTGCACGCCATATTGCGATGGCTTGCAAGAATCAGCGACAACAGGAGTAGGCAAAATATCTTGACGGGAGACATTGACATTGTCTTCGTTAAGATCACCAAATCGAGTTTAAAAAATGAAGTTGCTTTTGGTGTCAAACGTAGCGTTTCTTGTACAAAATGGAAAATCCAGGATTTTCGGATGCTGAATAAGTAATCAGTATGAATGTTAGCAGTCCATCAAAAAGGTATGTCCCTGATTAACACTAATGGAACGAATGTCGTCAGGTACATTACTATTGTACTGCATGAGCATAAACCTGTCACAAAGAGACCTTTGAACGAAGTCATTTAAATATCAAAAAGCATGTAAAAAAAGTCGTTCCACCTCCATGGTAGACCTACTACTATCAATAGGCGAATGCACATAAGAGCTTATCAACTCGTGTGCAAAACGCGAAAAAAATCCTTTGTGATTTCTGATTCATTGTTATGTCAAATCATTCTATAGAACGTTATTTCTAAAGTGCAGCTTGAGCTTCTAGAAGTTCACTGCATTAAAGATAGGTATCTAAGTGGGGGAGAACATCACCATGAAGTTTGCCCGATTCGAATATTATATTCGGGAAGGGGAATCCCCGTTTCTGTCGGGTTGTGACAAGGTTGGGGGGAGGCTCAAATCTATATCATGACAACTACCTGACTAAAGGGGCGGACTCATGATTCTTCCAAAGGGGATGATCAGTATGCACTTTTGATGTTTGTCATTTTTTCTGCTTTGAACTGCCGCTTCTCATAATACTTATTTCTATGTCATGCATGACTCACGGTATCATGATGAAGTTGAACAGGAGGAGGGGAATACGGAGGAGAAAATGCTTCTGTTGCCATTAATGATGCAGTTTCAAATTACGATTGTATTCTAGTTCTCCAATAAGTGTGTGTATCATGTAGCCTATACACGTGTGTCGGTGTGTGTGTGTGGGGGGAGTATGTTTTGAGAAACATATACTAGTAATAAAAACCAAAGCTTGGCAGATCCTTATCGATATTGCGTTCACATGACTTGTGTTTACAAAATATGCGCCAGGGCGCACCTTAAGGCCTTGTCACACCATAACGCGGGCTTGTGGCGAGGAGGTAGTTTCCAGCACGTAGAAGATTTTCAGCGGGCGAACAAGAATGTTTGCAATTTTCATTCATGCCTTGTCATACCGTACGGGGGAACTTCTGCGGCTTGACTTGCGGGGAAATTAATCATTATTTACTCAAAGGAGCTCTCCGCAGTTGGTCCGCACCTGACAGTATCTAGCGCGTAGTTGCCCGGAGGTGCTCACGCAAGTCCGATTTAACCGCAGCCAAGTTTTGAGCATGACCAAAACTTTTTCCGGGTGAGTCGCGGGAATGCCCGGAGAGGTCCACGCAGAACGCCAGTAGGAGACCCTTAGCGGCAGTACTTCCCAGGCAATTCCCACGCAGGTACTTCGCAGTCCCGTATGCAGCCAAGATAATGAAATTCTGTGAGATTTCAGCCATTTCATTAGAGGAATTCCTTCACTAAGTTGTCAGCCCCCACGCGACTGGTACAAAGGTCACACAGTATACTCGCAAGTATAACGCGTCCAGCAAGTAAGACACATGCGCTGACTCGCACAAATCCTTTTCCGCCCTCAGGAATGTCCGGTATGCTATAGAAAATCCCTACACGTAACAAGCCCGAATAGCTTGCCCGGAAAGGTGTGACAGGGCTTAAACACGGTTGCGGGTAAAAAAAATATGCGTGCGCACCTCCGGGCGACTACTTTTGAGATAATATATGCTATAGGTACTGTCATGTGCGGATATCTACGGGGACCTCCGGGTAGTCAAAATTGTTCTTTGCAAGTCGCACGCAAGGCTGGTGTGACACGGCCTTTCGTGTCACACCTTTCCGGGCAAGCCTTGCGTGCGACTTGCGAAGAACAATTGTTACTAGCCAGAGGTCCCCGCAGATGACCAGCACATGACAGTACACTAGCACATATCTCACCCGTAGTCGTCCGGAGGTGCGCACGCAAATTTTTTTTACCCGCAACCATCTTAGGCCCTGTCGCACCTTTCCGGACAAGCTACGCGGGCTTGTTGCGTGGTGGGGATTTTCCAGCATACCGGACATTGAGGGCGGACAAGGATTTTGGCGAGTTTTGCATGTGTCAATATACACCACTTGCTGGACGCGTTCTACTTAAGTTCTACTTGCGCTAACTCTGTGTAACCTGCGTGCCAGGTGCGTGGGGCTGACAATTCAGTGAAGGAATCCTCTGAAGGAAAGGCAAATCCCAAGGAATGTCATTATCATGGCCGCATACGGGGACTGCGAAGTGCTGCCGCTACGGGCCTCCTATCGATGTTCTGGATCTGGATGGACCTCTGCGGGCAATCCCCACGACTCACCCGGAAAAAAAAAAAAAAAAAAAAAAAAACTCTCAAAGCTTGGCTGCGAGTAAATCGGACTTGCGTGCGCACCCTCGGGCAACTACGGGCGAGATACGCGCTAGGTATAGGTGCGCTATAGGTATAAAGGTGCGGACCAACTGCGGAGAACTCCGGGTTGTTCCCCGCAGGTCAACTCGCAAACTTCCACAGATAGGTATGACATGCTTGAACATGCTCAAAAACTTGTTCCGAGTGAGTCACGGGGGTTCACGAAGTCAAAAGTCGCCAAAGTCGCTCCAGCTGGGGGATACTTTCCAAGAGAAATGAAATCCATTTCATTAAGTCTTTCATAAAATAAATGTCTCTTATATAATGAGTCGAAAAGTCTTTTAAAAGACTGTCATGAAACGAACTACAACCTTTACTGAAGGTTCGCCCCCATTCGCTCACCACCATGCAGTGAGAGGGCTTCGGCTACTTTTTGGGGGGATTATGGTAGTTATAACGATTGTCCGGATAAAGAGAACCCTGAGATACACAAAACTTCCAGTCATTCTACAAGACTATAGTGATGTGCAGGTATAGAAATAGAAATAAAGCTGACCGAACCAAATCAAAATTAGACTGTGTGAATGCCGTGCGAATGGAAAATGGAATCGCGAAGAATGATTTAAAACTCAAATCACTGTCCGAAGGTGTTTTCCAATCACCCGACCTAGCTTATGTGAACATCAACTCCAATCGTGTTGTAGGCAAAGCAATGGTAGGGGGCAGAGATTATACTTTAACCTTCCAATCACTCCCGCAGAAAGAAGGCTCAGGAGTAACGGGATCTTGGCGGAAGTATGGGCAGTCTTTTTCATTGTTGCTTTCATTCTTTGTAGTTACTCAGTTGTTTGACTCAAATTAAGCTAATAACTCGTATAACCTTACTTTCAAACACATATATACATTTACACTTGAAGAGTTTGTTTGCAAAAACCGATAAGTCCATATTTGCCAAATGGAGATATTTGCGATTAAAGGTAAAAAAAATAAAGAGAATTAGAAGAAAATATTTGCTGCTTTTGACCATAACTTCAAAAATGTACCTTTATATGTAGTGACCAATATATCATCTAAAAGGTATTATTTTGTACTTTATGACACAGACGGTACTTCAAAATCGTCAAAAATGAACATCGGTCTTTGCGAACAAACCCTTCACTTTATTCACGTAGGCCTATAGCCCTATATTCTAGCCGCTGACATTACAGAAAATGCATGAACATCTCGAATATAATAACGGACAGAGAAGATCAAGCATGACCTTGTATGACAACAGCAAAATTGGTGATTAGTACTCTTTGGTGAACTAGGTCTATCATTACTATCAACAGATGATTCGATTGCGGCAACTTATGATAATGGACAAGGGGAATTAAGGAATGGAATAAAAATTGATCAATAATAATCGAATTTGGACGTATACAATGTAGGACCATGCAGTAAATTTTGGAATATGGTTATTTTAAATGTTATTCACACTGTTATAGGAATGAATTGAAAGTGACAGAAAGGTCAACAGGAAAGAAATACATCCAATGTAATTGAGATAATTAAATAAGACTTTCAAATGAACATGACATTGTATCATCCAATCGTATGACAATGGGGGAAAAGGCCTGTAGAAGTTATGTATGTTGATTGAATTCGAACGTTCAAAGTGCGAAGTTGTGTTCCTATAATGAAATCACTGAAACTGGTATTTGGCCCGAATTTGAACGTCTATCCAGCTGGCGCGAAATTGAATGCCAACTTAAATTGAATGAATTTCTCTCTGAATTGAATGAGATCAAATCTAAAAGGAATGACATGAAATAAAACTGAATACTCAAAGAATGAAATGAACCGTGAGAGTGTAGGCCCATGTATATACAGTGACTAAAATCGCCGCTTCAACGCCTTTACATTATTCAAATGCATAGCAAAACCTATATATAGTAAGTAACAATGCTGATGTGATTTTGAATGCGTCTCATGTGCATTCTCATTTATTTTTAAACTCGCTTATTACATATGTCATGTTTAGGGTCTATTAGGCCTATACCTAATTATACTTGACGGTGCTTCTCATCAAAGCCTGTTCAGCAACTGTAATGGATAAAGGCCTAAATGGGAGAAAATCGTGAAATCACATGGTGAGTGCACTTAATTGAAAGGCAATTGAAAATAGGAAATCGAATGACTCTTGGTCATTTATATTTCACTTTTCACATCCTTTTTGAAATTATTTCTTGATAATTTTGATTATTTGTTTCATAAGGTTATATGTTTGGTATATAATTATGCCTATATGCTCATTTTGACTCTATTGCCCGCCCCCTTTTCAAAAACACACTCCGCCACCTCTTGAGCACTTTGTGTACAATGTAAGATGGTTGCGCCCTGTGTAAGCACGGGTGCGAGGCGCGACGTCGACACTGATAGCTAGGAGCTGCATAATCTGGCCGTAAAGTGCACATTGCCTAATCGCGATAATCAAATACACTGTAGTTCTAGTCCCCACCGTATACCATGGTCTCGATAAAAGGAATGACTGCCGGAATGACTGGGATAAGCGACGAATGATGGAAGGAATTGTGAATTTCTTGTCCAAATTCAAAACCATCGCTGAAGAGAGCACGGTGAGCTTTTTCACGCGAGACATGTGGACTCAAAATGTCGCCTCCATTGATCAGAAGTTCGCTGATGAATGTTTAAAACTGACAGATGAGGAACTCATAAGTTTGCCCAGGGGGCATGTGTTTAATAATTATGATAGCGATAGAAGGCGAAATGAATTTCAGAAAGTAGAAAACTTCTGCAACTTGGCCAGGAATAATCGTCTGAATGCCCCAACATGTGTGGATTTTGTCAACGATGCTGATCGGTTCATCGAAAGCAGCACCGGCAGGCAAGCTACCCCTGGTGCTCCGGCGCCGGCGGGCCGTGGCGGAAGGGGTGATTCCACGATTTCGACTGGGGCTGAGCAACATGGGCGTGCAGACGAATACAGAGTGAACAATGAGTTGGCAAAGCGAATCATGGGGAAAAAGAAATCACACGAAGTTGCTGTCATGGCCCATGTTTGCTCTGCATTTTCTGCAGCCATGGAAATAAACCAGGTATGTAGTAGGCCTGGCACGTTAGTAGTACCTGGGTACTACTAGTGCTAGCACGGTACTTGTGGTGGTAGAAAGTACGTTTGTAGTCTAGGGTAGTAGACAATGCCTTAGTTATATGAATATTGGATGGCCTTGACTACGGTTAATACAAGGAAATATTGGACGAGCTATGCACAAACAAATATTGGACGAGTCGAAGACGAGTCCAATATCATATCATTTTTGCTTAACAAGTCCAATATTTCCTTGTTAATGTAATAACCGAAAATAGGACATCCAATATTATCATTGTTATCCTACAGTGAGTACAGAGCAGAGGATTTTAGCAAAGAATACAAGTGTATTTTCACTTACTGTAAAAGTGGAAATTTTCGCGGTGTTCAAATTTTCGCGCATTTCGCGCAACCAGAAACTAGCGCGAAAATAAAAGCACGCGAATATTTTTGCTTGCCATATGTGCCTGTGCGTGATGTCTTGATTCCGCGGAATTAAAAACACGCGAAACTCTTCCGACCTGGCCAAGCGCGAAAAATTAGTCACGCAAAAATATCCACTTTTACGGTACCCTTTCTGTCTCTGAGACTGAGTGCTGTATGGTCTCCTACTGTACTTGATCCTGACATGGGCTTCAGTGCAAGTTAATCTATTTCATTCCCAGATAAAACAGTGATCTATGTACCGTAGTTATGGGTAAACTCGGCCTAGCGGGTAAAGTCGGCCACCAGCGCGCGCAGTACAACTAGATCTACTTGTACTGCGCGCGCTGGGGGCCGACTTTACCCACTAGGCCAAGTTTACCCATAACTACGGTATTTTGATGTACAGTTTTAACTAATTAATATATGAAATTTGTAAGTTGTATTAACATAGAATCTTAGAAAAAACGACATCATTAGTTAATTTGTGATTGACCAATCACAGACATTTTTTACTTCATATTTTGGGTCATCTTGTATATACACATACATGTATCTCAACCAATCACGGTGCAGTTTATAAAAACTTTGGGGAATCCCCCTCTTGCTGTCCAATATTTTAAAGGGGATGGCTAGTAACTGATTAGTGGGAATCAGTGGGAATGCTGGAGGATGATTGTTCCAATCCTTGTGGGATTCATTTAAGAGTACATATCTATTGTTGTGTGAAAATTATTTGCTTCAGAATGGTCTCATATATTCAAGTAATGTGCAGTTTAATCTTTCCAGGTTAGCGTGCCTGGTCAGTGACGGAACATTAATCTGTGCACATTACTTGAATATGAGATCATTCTGAAGCAAATAATTTTCACACAACAGTAGATATATAGTACTCTTAAATGAATCCCACAAGGAATGGAACAATCATCCCTCAGCATTCCCACTGATTCCC
This sequence comes from Diadema antillarum, assembly GCF_040938485.1. Classification (NCBI taxonomy): domain Eukaryota; kingdom Metazoa; phylum Echinodermata; class Echinoidea; order Diadematoida; family Diadematidae; genus Diadema; species Diadema antillarum. The sequence continues at coordinate 933,147 of NW_027271417.1, forward strand.
ACTGATAGGTTACTAGCCATCCCCTTTAAATATTGGTCGAGTTCAACAACCTTTCTGTTAGTGGGTTGGAGGTTATGAGGTGCGTCGACAAAATAACACTTGTATTTGGGCTCTAAAAATCCTCTGTATGGGTGATAATATTTAATATGTCATCTTGCCCGTTGATTATTACACTCACAGCCCTGTCACTGTAATGTAGCTACCTACTGTACAGTGTACTGCTAATTTTACTAAACTATGGCTGCACATGGCATCTGGCCTGGTCGGGCTACTTGCTCCTCTGCCAGCTTATGGTACTGTACATAGTGCCAACAGGGCCAGGGGGCTTGAATAAGTTTATGTTCTACAATTTGAATTACATCATAATGTGATGTACAATGTAGGGTTAATTTTTTTGCATGATTTGGCACAGATCTACTCTTGTCTCTAGATGTCAAGGTCTACAGTGAAATTGAATTGAATATCATCACATTATTAGTCATTTTTAAAGTCAGATCGATGTTCACTTAAAGTCATCTTGTCATGGCGATACTGCTGAGAATTTGCTGTGGTCCACCAGCCAGTAGCTGAGATAACATGCATACATGAAGTTATTTTTTTATAAAGATTGTAATTTTGTAATGGAACACCCACACGTGACTGCACCGGCGACCCCAACACATCTATGTACAACTGAACTGTAGTTACTGGTTACAGCGCCCCAGGTTAACCCACACGCTGATGATGAGAGCGTTCTACTTTTAGATCATGTGATTGTGATCACTGTAAAGTTATAAAGTTATAAATTTGTAACAGGTTGATAATGAATATTTGTATTTAAAAATATATAATTTTCTATTTTTTTGTATGCTCTGGCCCTCGACATCAGGTTATCGACATTGGAAGTGGCAAAGGATACCTGGGCCAGTTTCTCTCCAAGCAATACGGACTGACAGTGGCCAGTGTAGATGTCTCGGAGATCAACACTTTTGGTGCCCTTAAACGAAGCAATCGTCTGGATAAACAGTGGAATGGAATCATTCGAAACTTGGCTCAGAATGTTGCTGTCAGTAGTGATATTCCAAATGCTTCACCACAAGAAACAAAATCAGGGGCAAGTTTGTCAAATGACAATAATCGCTTCAAAATGGATCCAGGGTGTGACACAGTGTGCAATGTTGGAAGTGAAGCTGACTCATTCACTTCAAACATACCTACAGGTGCGTCGTTAGTTTCCTCGTCTGCGGATGACAGTGTACTGTCGTATAGTGACAAACTTAAGGAATCTTGTCTACCTCGTTTATCATCAGCCAATCTACAGTCTGTACCTGAATCTTTGGTATCACCATTGACTACAAACTTTAATTGTGAATCTGTCGGCAGCGAAAGAGGAGAATCCTCGTTGCCTGCATCTCAGCCAGTGTCTCCGCAGTCCTCGTCCATGGTAAACAGATTAGCGTCAAATCCTTCTACAATCCCAGCATGCAGGTATGAAGGGAATTATTCTTCACCTGAGAATTATCTTTCAAATGACAAGCTCTTGTCTACGACCGGTAAAGCGGATTCCCCAGCTGTTTCAACCAAAATTAGTGTGTTACCATGTCACCATGTCACAAACTCTTCTCAAGAGCCAGATTCTGACCAAGGCCAGAGTAGATCCTGCCAGCAGTCATGTCAAACAGAAACTGTCAATAGTGAAGATGTTTCAGACCAGAGGAAATTAAGGAAAACAAGAGAAGAGTCTGGAGCATTTGTCTCCCTGACTGGCTATGTGGATGAGGAAACTGACATTGGGGACATTTTGGGGTCAGATCAAGAGGCGAGTCACTTTGACTTGACAGAGGTATATACAAGTGTAGTTTTCAAAGCTGAGATCTGTTAATTCTTTTAGGTATTTTTATATACACGGTATATCTACATGTTTAAACCAATTGTTCAGTGTGCATCCACTGTGCACACAAAACCTTTTGGCAGATTAGCAGTTGTACCACTTCCCCTGCAAAGTAGTCTAAAGATCTCTGAAATTTGAATGGGCCTCTTGTCAGTGGAGGTAGAAATTGAGCAATTCAGGACACAGCACTGAAGCATGTTAGAATCAGGTTATAATGCCTTTCTATGTCATGATTTCATGTTCTTTGTACTGTGTGTTAAAAACTGAAGCTCCGTACATTGATACCACATTACAGTCATACTTTGATTCACTGTCTTTTAGTTGTCTTTTCACTTTAACCCATTGAAGACTAGTCCAGAGAAAACTCTGGCAAGTGTCTATGGGAAACGTCTGTTATAACAAATCAGCTCGTCCTCTATGGGTTAAGTGCTGAAACCTCATACAAACTATGAGTTTATGATATCTATTTTTTAAATCAAAACTTGGAATTACAATGTATGAAGAGATATTGTTTCAGGTATTTGTTATTTTGTTAAGAATGTGTTGACATTTATGACTTTCCATCTTTTTCAATGAATATGCTTGTAACGTGGAATGCATTGTCATTTATATTAGTGTATAATTCTTTCCTTGATCATATTCCTGCTGATGGTCCAAAAGCCATTCATGATGGTTGGTCTGCACACATGTGGCAATCTAGCACCCTCCATGTTGAGGATCTTTGTGGCCAATCCCAGAATTCAGTGCCTTTGTGGTGTTGGTTGCTGCTATCATCACGTCACAGAGGAGTTTGCTAAGACCGATGAGTGGGACCGTGAGCATCCCGGTGTGGAGATGGGGACATCCTACTTCTTCCCTATGAGCAACTGGCTGAGAGAAAGACACTTTGCCCTGGGGAGGGGTGCTCGCATGACAGCTTGCATGGTTAGTGTGATTATCAGACATGATGACAGACAAAAATATTTCAGATCGTGTGATACATTTGTAGCAAATCATCATGTCAATGTCAGACCCTTTACAATTATGTCACACATTGTTAAATTTGGCTTAAAGGCATAATTTACCATTTGCAGATGAAACAAAAACCCAGCTTTACTGCTTTAAAATAGTTCTAAAATATGAGTTAGGGATAGAAACAACCACTGTGAAAATTTGAATCAATAAAATCGATGCTAAGTATTGTTAGATATACAAAATGTGAACATAAGTTATAATAAAAATGTTTCCAGACTAAACCGTATACCGTTACGGTTCATTGAGAAAAATACTGACATCTCCTTATATCTTGGGATTTATTGCAAAACTTTTATATGGGAGGGTGTTTTGTGGTACAACAGACCTACACATATGCATGAAAGGCGATCTCTTGAATGTTTTTCAAATGACTGCTCCCAAAGGTAAACTGGACCTTTAATGTGTATGAAAGCCATCTGTAAAATTTTTGTTTCACAAATACTTGTGGGTCTAATGATGCATCAAAGGGAAATTCTTCTGTCAAACATTGTAGAAAGAATCTCTACTTTAAAGCTACAACTACCACTGTATAGAGTTGCAGAACATAGAATTTCATTTTTTGTTTTCTTCTTCTCCCCTTGGTTATGATCAAACCCTACTTTTTGTAACATTCCTTTCGATCTCTCAAATACAGTATATGTCAATCAAGGTTTATATGACAGCATATAATAACTACTCAGCTATACAATGTATGTGTATCATTTGTCAATGATTTCTCCTTCAATACATGTTATCATTTGTCTCTTACAAAAGAACAGCAGGGCTCAAAATAGGATTTTTGAAGGTCAAGGCCATGTTTAAAAGGGCACTTTTAGCTTGGGGCAAAGTGGCCTTAGATACCCCATAAGTTCAATGAATGTGCATCAAGGCCACTCAAAAAGGCATTAAGGCCACTTTTAAAGGGCAGCTAATTCTGGTCAAAAGGGCACCAAGGCCATTTTTTTTTTCTACAATGACAAGTAGCACAATGTAAGGCACTCCGGTACCAGAATTGCAATATAACACACACACGCATACGTGTATGCTACTTTTCACAGCTAAGACAACAAGATGCAACACTTGCCAAGATTACATGTATACCACTACCATAGTGTCAAGTCATATTGTTGAATACACATGATCTACAGTGTATATTTTTAGTCATATCATGTTGTAGATGACAGTAGGGCTCAACATTTTGCTTCTGTTATACTGAAGTGTCCTTAGGATATTGTATTCTATGATTCTTCCATAATCCTCTTGTTTGTTTAAATAATGAATTGACAGGCTGCAGAGAGAGTTGCTGCTGGGGACTCATTTAATGTAAAAGGTTTGTTCTACCGGGCCGTGCTGCAAGTCATCTGCAAAGAGCATTATGTAATTCCAACCAGGTGGGTGTTCTAATATTTGATGACTCTGATGATTGTACAGGCAGGTGTGGGTTTAACACCCACTTAAACTCTCCCTTCATCCCCTATTTAGTTGCATATAGTAATCTTGTGTTGGTTGATGCATTTACTGACTTACACGGTCGGTTAGTTTATGCTTCAAGACATTCATGCATGGGATGTTTTGCCTCATGACTTGGCTTGCTAAACATGAGATCATTCTGGCTCTCAGTCTTGTGCAAAACTAAGTTTACCATCAGGGAGGTCCCCCCCCCCCCCCCCTGATTTCATGCTTAGATATTTGATGTACCAGTATTAATTGTCATATGGAAAGAAAAAAAAAAAAAAAAAAAACTTTGTGATCATGCCAGTGAACAAAAAACAGCCATTGTACACTGTAGGTAAAAAGTACTGTATTGCTGTAGTAGGAGTGCTGAAACAGAAATGTGTTAAACATAAAGTGGTTTTTATGTTGCATTATCTAAACCCTTCAAGAAACTTTTCTATACCCAAGGCTTTCAAACAAACCAGAAAGGCTATAGAATATTTCATATCTTGCTACCTGTAGATAAAATCAAGTAAACACTTCATTTATCATTAGTGAGAAGGGCTATTTCCCAGTATAAACTTGTTGCATACCAGCACTGATGCCTTATAAAAAAAAAAGAAGATATTATCTTGATCATGATTATGTCTTCAAAATTTGTAAATTCATAATGATGATTACAAGATATTTATATTGCTTTATCAACTTTTTTATTGTCAGATAGTGCTGTTGTTGTGTTCAATTCATGGTTTATTCAATCATCTTCACAGCTGAGTAGCTGAATTGCAATAATTGTGTATACATTGTAGAATGGCATAAGAATAACATAATTTCATCAGTTAAAACACAACATATGAAACATAGATTATATTTTCAAATACTACTTTGTTTTAAAGATAAAAATCTAATGTGTTCTAAAGTAAGAAGAGAGAGAGAAAAAAAAAATGGGGCCCTTTAGAGCAAATAATTTGCCCCAGAAATGACAAGAGTGACAAACACATACAGCACAGTGAGTGTTGTTGTATGTGTTTGTTATTCTGCTAACCTGTAATGTACCCATAACATCTTGATACATATTTGTAGGTTTCAACCAGAAATGCTAATCCTCAATACAGAGTCAAATAGAAGGATAGATAGCAGTAGGTGAACTCACCACCAGGTTTTCTTAGCAGGCAGACAGCTAAAAACTATGACCCCTTGAACTACATTAACCACGAATACAATGTGTTTTGTACTGTAGGGGTGTGCCAGTTGTGGGAAAATATGTGCATGGCAGCTTGCCATGTATATGAACATGTTTGGAAGAACCTCTCAAGTATAACAGGCAAACAAGTAACATTGTGATGCTGAGGGCTTACATTAATAATGGAGTAATCTTCCATACAAAACAGGCACATTGCACCATGCTGTGCAGACACTTTGTTTGCAGAGACACATCATGGATCAATAGACAGGGCAAAGCTTCACAGTCAACATTGTACAGATTTAAAGGACAACAGTTGAATGAAAATACATGTACAGTTTTTCAGAGTACATAGTTGTTCACAGATGTGCAACTCACATTCAGCTGATAATGAAATTTGATGACTCTGTTGCAATGCTTCTCCATTGCTGAGGAGGCCCTTTCTTGTTTAACAAATAGGACAAATACCATGTGTGGGAAGTGCAGCACAGATAAAAGGTTGAATGTGGAGTTTACATACAGCTTTACCATTATTAGGAGAGCAAATTCCCAAACACTCAATTCAAAGTTAAGTTGAGTATTCTTCAAAGTGGAAAAAATTAGTACATCTCTACAGTCTTTCTCTGGCCATGTGTCACTTTGTTTTTGTTTTTGTTTGATCATTCCTATAGGAAGCAAATCGTTGGGAAGCTGGCTCCAAAATGCAAGACGTTTCTGGAGTACACAAGGAGAGCTCTGAAAAAGCTTGGCATGGATGAGTCAAAGGTCTGTGACATTTCATTTCCATTTATATTTTATTTTTTTATGTGTTTACAAAACATGTTTTTCCCTCATTCTTCCTATTTTCATGTTTGTGTATGTGTTTTCATTTTTCATTTGATATGTGATCAATGGTGTATGTATCACATTTCACATCAAGTTGCTTGTATTTCTATAAATTATGTTAGTATTTACACTTCTATTAATTCATTTTATTTTCTCTGCATGCTCCCCCTCCCACCTGAAAGCTAATTTCACTGGAATGGGTAAATGCTGCAGTATATTTAACACTTTGTAGAATTTTAGAATTATGTTAAGAGTTGGCATTGGTTTAATAGTTAAAATGCAGTTTATCATGTCTCTTTACAGGCATCATAGTGTTGATGTAATGCTTGATTATGCTGTCATTGAATTAGAAAAGAAAAAGTCACTCATAGGAAATTATGCATTTATTCAGGAAAGATCAATGTGGTTAGTGTTGCGACATCTGACCTTTGACCTCTTCAAGCTCTCGTTCTTGTCCACAGCTCTCTGATGCTGTGATAGAAGGGTATGAGGAACGATACCGGCCTTTCTACAGGAACCTTGCCGCATACAACCAGCTGAGGGCGTCCTTAGCTCCAAGCATTGAAGCTCTCATTCTCCTGGACAGACTCGCCTACCTCAGAGAACAGGTGAACTCACACTCAGACTCCTCCCTTTCAAAGAAACACACGATGGTACCTGGTAGTATTGGGTGACATTGCCGTTAAAGGGATGGTATACCATTGGCAGGGATGGGGATTGCACTTTAAATTTTTTGCAAGGTACTGAGAAACCACTTATGAAAGATTACAGAGCATACCATCCTACGAGGAATTTTAAGTTTATTTGATGAAAATTGATTTGGAAATGGCTGGCATATCCAAAAACAAAGTAAGATACAGAGATCCTTATCATGCTTTTTCTTTTTATGCCTCCGCCACGAAGTGGTGCCGGAGGCATTATGTTTTCGGGTTGTCCGTCCGTCCGTCCTTCCGTCCGTCCGTCCGTCCTTCCGTCCGTCCGTAATGAATTTTGTGGACAAGGTAACTATCAAAACCTGTTGAGGTATCCTAATGAAACTTGGCATGTATGTGTATTAGGGGGTGAAGTTGTGCCTATCAACTTTTGGGTGCACATGCTCAAGGTCAAAGGTCAAAAGGTCAAGGTCAAATACATAAAATTTCACTATTTCCACCATATCTATTGAATGCATGAAGATATTTTCTTGAAACTTAGTGTATACATGTATTACCCAATTGAGATTCTCTGGTGAAAGTTTGGGTTATGAGGTCAAAGGTCAAAGGTCAAAAGGTCAGGGTCAAATACATAAAATTTCACTATTTCCACCATATCTATTGAATGCCTGAAGATATTTTCTTGAAACTTAATGTATACATGTATTACCCAATTAAGATTCTCTGGTGAAAGTTTGGGTCATGAAGTCAAAGGTCAAAAGGTCAAGTAAAAATATTAAAACTTCTTTTTTGTTCTCCGTACCTTGGAAAATTGTTCAAGGTATCTTCATGGAACATAGTATATACATGTACTGACTGGAAGTGATTATCTAGAGAATGTAGGGTTCATGGGGTCAAAGGTCAGGGGTCAAAGGTCAAGCGCAACACTTCAAAATTTTACTATTTCCCTCATATTTATGCAATGCCAGCAGGGTTATTTTTTTTTACACATGGTGTATGCATGTGTAACCTAATAGAAATTCTCTGGAAAGTTTTTTTTTCCTTCTTTTTTTGCATCAAAGGTCAAAAGGTCAAAGATCAATTGAAAGTGCTGAACTAACTTTTTCCTCCATATCTCGGAAGTGGCTCAAGTTTCTTGAAACTTCGTACATATTATGCATGTTCTACCTGAAAGTGATTATCTTATGAATTTTAGGGTCAAGGGCCAGATGAAAATGGTAACAATTTACTATTCAATTCAGAAATTGCACTTTTTCTCCACACCTGTACCTTGAAAATTACTCAATGCCTAAATGTATGAATGGGTCAAAGTCAAGTTAAAGTCCTTAAATCCCTAGATACATGCTCTCCTATTCATCCAATTAAACCTTGGTCAAGGAAGGTGAACATTCAACACATTTGTGACAAACTTGTCATTTCAATATTTTGCCAATTTTGTGAAAATGTAATCACACATTGTCCACATGTACTATCCAGACCTATTGGGAAAATCATGCATTATGGCGGAGGCATACCAGTCGCCAAAGCGACATTTCTAGTTTTACTATGCTCTTTCTTTTTTGTGCTTTTGCGTATGATTGATGAAAGGTTAGTGCTCAGAATTGCATATTTGTGTATAGTTCTAAGTGTTTTGATACGCAATTAGTCATATGATATACCTGTGGTCAAGTCATCCTATATTTATTCCATTTTGACTATTTGTCCTTCTCAGCCCAATGTCCAGATGGCCTGCATTGTTCCCTTGTTTGACCCTGTGACCTCTCCACGCTGCTATGCAATCCTGGCGGTGAAGTCCTTGTAGCTGGTCACACCCTGGTATGCTTCAGCAAAGATCTGCCAAGAAAGTCCAGTTCTTGCCAATCCAGTGAAGGGTGAACACTCACAGTGAACAGATGTCCATGTCTGACTGCTTTTGGGTATCACAAACTGACTTCCATGGCCCCTCGAATATAACTCATCTCATTACTACAGTCTCTACTCTGTCGCGGAGTAAGCATTTTGATCGTTTCTGTATTTGTTGTTGTTGTTTTTTTTTATTTTCTATAAACCAGGGTCCACTTGAAGTGAAGAAGAGTTGCAATTCCCTGCATATCAGAGAAAATACAATCAAACTTTCCTCTGTGTAGATTTGGGTGATCCAAGACTTGACATATTCTAGCAATTAACACTTTTGGTTTTTAGTTTACCAGCTGCATCCCATTTCATAAAGAGTTCCGCTTAATCTTATGCTCAATTTATCGAGCATAACTCAGTGAACTGAGCATATGATTAATATTGATCGTACGTCTGTTGCATAAAAATACTTACACCTGATTTAAAGTACAGGTTTAATAGCAGATGGAGTGTAACTTTGAATTGCATCAATCGTAAGATCACTGTTAAGATTAATCTGTGTGAAATGGGCCCCATACCTTAAAATGACTGAATGTAAAAAGCATGTCTTGACACACTGAATGCTGTAAGAGACATATATATACAATATCTATTTTAGAAAAGGGTGGTTTTTTTCCTAGGTGAGTTGTGCAATTTCCCACAATATCTTGGGTGTGTAAGTGGAAGGCGTTTCTCAAAATTCTAGAAATTTTGAAAGATTATGCTCTCAATGACTACCAGTGTGAAATGAGGTTAGCGGATCTTTCTTACAGAGCATATTTTGTTGGTAAATTTGATATCAGTATAATTTGATATCATTTGATAAAATCTGGTCTGAAATAAATATCTTATCACATTTGTCATAATGCTTTTGTGCATATTGTAGTGAAGTGCAGCAGACATTGCAGTCACTTTTCAGTTGTTTCCATGAAGCAATATTCTGCATTTGAAGTTTTTTCAAGGTCAGTTAGAATGTCACTTTGATGGCATTTACTTGTTGCTAACTTTTATCAGCCTTTCAATGATAACTTTCAATTGAAGGAAAAGATATCCATGTGAGCAAGTTCCTGGAATGCTATAACTCTGGTGTGCTATGTTTACCGATTTGACCAATCGGGCCACGTGTTGAAGTTGCTTTAGCAACCTGAGCACACTACTGTGTGTTGCAGGTTTCTTTGTAACTGTGCCCAGTTTGGGTCTTACAGGAGAGTTTACATACACCAAAAGCAGACTTGTAGAAACAAAAATTATTAGTATAACAGAGTTAAGGAAGCTTATCCTTAAAGGTACACTCAACCTTTCAAATCCCAATTATGAAAATAGAATATTACAGGAAAGATAAAGCATATTTCTCAGGTGTTTGAATATTACTGCCATACAGATTAGAATAGTAATTATTAATACAGCTGGCATCTGGTGACATATGAACTGTAGGAAAAAATGCTAATTGTGCTGTTTGAATTACACCTTATGACCTTACTGCAACATTGAAACACTTTTCCATCAGTTGCTGAATGTTGCAGGGGTATTGGTGATTCCCTGTGCCATGAGGTTGAACCCATGAAACCCCAAGAGATGCCAGAGCATGCCTACCTTGGCAAGTTCAACTTGATAGCAGACAGATTTCAAATCCAGGCAGGAGAGCCATTAAGCACTATTCTTTGAATGTAAAGTGTCCTCAATGTGAGGGATGCATACTAGTCCTTGATCATGAATTTAACTTTCCGTAGTCGATACAGAGATGCAAAATACCTCTCTTCTTTTGAACCCATGCTACAGGAGAGGATAACTTGCTGCCCAATTCCAGGATGATGCCATATTCCAGAAAATCCCTTGGACAGTTCCGTGCATTCTCGTAGTCAGAGGGTGGGATCTCGAGACGGGTTCTCGAAAGGGGGTCTCATCATGTAGGTTGATGCTATGCTTGACTGCACTTGTGCACCCAATCTCTAAATTTCTTGGAGAACACATTGTGGTACTCTTCCAACCTCTCCTTGATGCCCTGAGAGTTTCTCCCAGTCGAGAGGTGATCCTGTGAAGCAAACAGTCATGTCAAATTATACCAAGGTTGGGTCATTCCATGACTTAATTTCTTCACAATTTAAGTAGCGGTGGCAAAATCAGTTGTGTCTACCCTGGGTTGCAAACTCGTTAATGGAAGCTCAATTACATTACCAATATCCTCTGAAGTGTCAGGATTAGTATTGATGCTTGGTCTATCAATACCATACATTCCGTTGTCTCCTTTTAGCACTGTGATATCTGTTCCTCTTTTTTGCTACATCGCCACTCTTTCTGTACTTGAAGATCCTCGTAATACAGTCAGGGTGTGATGGATCATCATGATTTGGTTTGCTAATAAAGAAAGATATTGAACAAAGAAAAATGTACAAAACTTGTAAATATGTTGCTCTGATTGTCAATCTTATTCATGACGAATTGCAGCTAGACTGAAGACTTGGGATATTTTGAAATTATGTATATGAACAGTAAACAAGTCTACATCTTACTTTGATCTTTATTCATACTAAATCTGACCTTGTTAGAACCCAATGCCATGGGCTACTTAACTTCTAATTTTGATTACCCTTTGATTTCGATGGGGAAAAAAACACTACTATAGAATAACAGAGGCTAGTACTTTACTTGTAGTCATATTGGTTTCCTTAGAGTCCTGATTTACAATGCTGTCAGTATGATACACTGTGTATACATAAAATGACCTGTTACTGTAAGTGTTGCTATACTAGAATCTACTCTAACTTCGTACTCATTGAATCATACTTCTCCCCTTTCATCTTAAAGATAGCCCTTCCCTTTTGCATTCCTTCCCAAATAGCACAGAACATGATATATTCTACCAGAATGACAAGACTATTGTAAATCTATAACATTTATGTGATATTAGAAGGTTGTTAGCCAATAAAATTCAAATAATGCACCAAACGCTCACCGTAACGTATTCTGTGTACTAGGCACAGCTGCATACATTAATCCTCCTGTGGTTGTAATAATTATACTTATACTTCGAACAAAAGATATGGATATTAAAGCTGTCAGCTAGAAATGAAGAATTCACTAGCTTCTCTTACTTTGTTGTCGATAGCAAATAATAACACACCACTAATACATGAACTACACGTGCAACTAAGTGCATCACACAGGTCTGTAAAACTAGACTAGTAGTTTAGATTTGTAATTTTTTCGTAGTACGAAAAAAAATATTCAAATCTTAACGGTCAATTTACTAAACAAATAAAGACCCTCTTGAGTTCAAAATTTACAGGAGGTTTCCAAATAATGTTTTCTTCAATACCTAAGTGTTCTCACTAATTTTTCAAAAATTTGCATGTAAAAGGGATTGGCTGTCTTTAAGCTTCTAGCAGTGCATCACTACCAACACCGTCGGGTACAGTGGTATCATAGTATTTGAGTGTGGATTATCTAAGATCATTTACTATTAGGTGTTATTATCAACTTGAAATCTTACTCCTTTATAGATTACACACTAAAAGTTGCTTTCTTACCAGGAAAGAGACAAATTAGCAAAGCAATGAAGACAATGCCCACCCTGTCACCTGCAGTTTGGACAGCTACAGTTGTGTTGAGTAGGAACTAGACTGGTTGGAGGAATTCTCTCCACATCCTTAGTCTTCTTTGAGAACAACTCAATTTGGACGAAGTCAATATCATTGTCCTCATGTGATTCATTCAAGTACAGTGAACAGACAAAGTTTCTGTCAACCTTGGCGATGTCTCAAATGGATTGTCAACAATACTTGCAAGTAACTGGTCAATGTATAATATGACTCGTATCGAAAGTGTAGCATGCCACCCATTGTGGGTGTGTGTCATGCTGATCAACAACTGTACTTGACATTTGTCAAAAAGAAAGTGAGAGTGTCACTGTAAGAAGATCAAAGACTCAATGCCAAACTACCTGCTAAAGCTCCATATTTACCTTTGCACTTGAAGGAACAAATACTGTCGGAAGTGTAGTTTTTGGCAGTTACGAGACAGAGGGAGAAGAAGGACACGTGTGACTCCGACAAGTTGTGAATGAGGAGTGAGGATTTATTGATAAGCCTCGGTGGGAGTTTCCAACTCAGTGGTAGACAGATGGGTCATTGTGGGTGGTACTTACAGAGGGGTGTTGCTGAATCAGACCAGTACATCACATCTTCCCCTTTTATCACAAAAGTAATCCAATATAAACATGATGTCTTATTCAATTAAATAATTCAACTTCACAACGCATAGATGTCATCATATTGAAATTCGACATATCAAATAATCGAACATGAGTGAAAAATTTAATTTTCTTTTAGTACTGGTGTTCATTCATAGCTACTTCTATTGGCAATTGTGGAGCCAGATGTAACAAGTCCAAATTCAGTCCAGAGACCAGTCCAGAGTCCAGAGACTCACACACCTTGTTTTCTTAAGTTGTCTAGTGTAACCAGGACTCCACTGTGCTCCTCAAAAGGATTTCCATTGCTCAGCAACACCTCCATCAGATCTTTGGCATGGCGTAAATTATAGATTCTAAGATGCATGTCCTTTCTCATAATGGGGAAGCTCTTCACCATTATCAAAATTGTTCCCACCAGTGAACTCCTCATTGACGAGGCTAATTTCTGAGCCAGTCGTGATCTAGTGTTCCAGCATATGGGGTTCTCTGTGAGACCAATAATGCCACCAACTTCCTTCACCATTTTGTTGGTTCGTAAAGAAAGATATCATTCAGAGGGATGAAGGTGCAGGTGTGAGTTTCTTCAATTTGTTTCCCTCTACAAATTAGATTTGTTAAGATCACAGTTCTTCATCTAGTATGCCTTGTCCGCTTTGGACTATTTAACATAACAATGTTGGAATTTTGGAGCCGGGGTATTTGTTCCATGTTCATTGTGTCACTGCCAGCAACCAGGGACAGCCTGGTGGTAATGTCGCTGCCTAGAAAGCAGTAGATGACAGGTTCGAGCCCACTAGTTCCTTTTTTTTTTTCGTCACATTTGTTGATTTGTAGATCAGCAGTTGCGATCTTAACAAATTTAATTTGTAGAGGGAGACAAATTGAAGAAACTCACACATTAATATGATCTGTTTGTACTTGTGTACAGTTAGCCAGAATTTGAATATTGGACTTTCTTGGGAAGCTACCGTATGACCCAATCCTCAAGAGTACTCTTGGTTCTACTGTCTTCATATGCTTGCTTTTTAATAGAAGGTTGTCAAGTACCAGAAAAGTAACTTGATATGCATTGTTCTCCTTGCATCGGACACTTTTGGAAAAGCTGTGTCTGCCGCTTCTGCCTTACCTAACCCAGTTGTTTCCGGGGTTTCAGGCCATCCAGACCCATGCAGAAGATCCCCCATGGTGTTGCATAAAGCCATCTCATTGTGGAGCCCACCTAGCATAACCACAAGCTTGTCTTCTCCAAAGATGTTAGGAAAGCTCCACTGCATTTTTTTTTTTGCAAGGTCATAGAGTAATTGTTTCACTACCAACACAGGGAATTCAGGTGTGGGTTGAGGTGCTTAGTTGCCTCTTTCACCAGTTTTGTTCCACATTGAATCATTCATGGGGGTGTTTCATAAACTGTTCTTTAAGTTATTAACAACTTAAGAAGGATTTGGAACACGCTCTGATGTGCTATACTTATCAGAATTTCAATAATTCAGCACAAAAAGTGATCACCAGTCGTTCTTCAGTTTATTACGGAATGAGGGAAATTCGTGACACGGAATAATTCACCATCACGCGAAAACTTAAAGTTATAACAACTTTATTCCTCCCTCTGAATTCCTCGGACAGCATGGTCCCAGCGTCACTCGAAAATGAGCCATCTTGACTTCCCCTGGGCCAAACAGGCCACACCTCCTTTGTATAAAATGCATATTCATGACAAGTTGTTCATAACTTTAAGAAGAGCTTTACGAAAAACACCCCCAGGATTGCATCCTTGAGTGCATTGAATGCAGTTCATGGTCAGATTCCCTCATAAATGGTGTATCCATCTTCAACACTTTCCTGAGTGGTGCCAACTTCTCAGAGATGTGGCAACAACTTCTCAGAGATGTTTGGAATGTATCCGGCAAGGAACGTGACAGGTCCAAGGCTCCTCTGGACATCGTCCTTGTCTGTATATGTGTCTATTGACTTGATAGCTTCAACCTTGCTTGGATCTGGTCGGATTCCACTCTTTGTGTAGAGTGATATAAAGAAGTCAATGCTGTCTTTTTTGATGGCACATTTTGCACTGTTGGAGACAAGGCCTTCCCCATTAGGCCTCCTCTTTCAGGTGACCTACATTTCTGTTGTGTTCCTTTTCAGTGTGACCAATGACTCCAACATCGCTGATATGCCATTGACAATTCAATCCATGTGCTGCTGGAATATGTTCTGGTTGACACACAGTCCCAAGGGTAACCAACCGCTGAAAGCAGTGCCTTCCAGAGTTTGTGCGGAATGTCATCAGCTCCTGACCCTTGTCTTCCAGGTGAACAGACTAATCCAGTTTGGCGAAGTATCGTGTCTCTGCAAAGGTTGGGTTTACCTCTTCCAGCATTGGTACCTTGTGTGGACAGTGCTTTAGGAAGTTGTTAAGTCATTTTGGTCAAGGCACAAACTAATTGAACCGTCCTCTGACCGTTTGTTGTCTTGGAGCTGCACCAGTCTATATGGTGCTTAATTTTGTGATCCATCTGCTCCATAGTTTGCAGTTCTGCCTCGTTTTTGTCTCTTATGTGCACACTACATTTCCTTGATGGATCAATTGATGGTTGTTTAGCCCACCACTACTGCCATAATATATGAGGTGTGGGACTTGTGTCTATGTTAGATGACACCATTACAAGGCAGTATAGTCAGGAGATGCATGGAAACAGTAGCACATATGATTCAACCATTTTAGTAGGGGTCATAGCAATAATACTAAGACAAATGTGATATCGAAACACTTGCCAGCAGGGATTGTTTGCAATAGTTATTGGTTCTGTCAATGCCCACTGTAAACTCTGAGCTTTATCATATGCCATGCATCACACACCTTTTTATTGCAAAAACACTTTCCAACTGTCACCGTTAAATTTCTATTTATCTGGGAAGGATTTATTCTTGGGAGCAGGGGGGCAAAGTTATTCAGATGTTACTGGTGGCCCACATTGTAGCCTCAGGTAAACATTGTAATCTCCAGAAAGATTCTGGCATGAGTAATGCTTTAAAGGGATTATCTTATGGAGTAAGGTATACAAATTAGTTGAATTAAACCTGTTTCCCAAAGTTTGTCCCAGAAATAGGGCTGCAAAGTATTGCCCCAGAGATTCAGAGCACTGTTGGTAGATTACATCTGTGGCTTAAGTAGGACCTTTTCATTACTTACGACTGTTGGTATGATTGTGTCAATTTGCCATTAACTCTTAACGTGCCATGGTCGCCGAACGGCGACCTTAGTCCTGACGTGCCATGGTCGCCGATCGGCGACTAAGAAGAGCGAGAAAAACAATGATCATTTAAGTTCTTCTGGTACCGTAATGTGTTACACCAAGAAACTGCCAATAATGTGTAGTGGTAGCTGATTAGCATAGCCATCGTTTCCACTAAAAATGTGAGCATGCTTACATTAGAAAATTTTGAGTAATTACACGATTTTTCAGCTAGATGTATTTTTTTCGTGTCGGGAAAACCCGCAGCGAGCGCACCCTCTGCGAGATGTGTATGGATCAAAAGTCTCATTGGTAAACCACACGTGTGTATGCTATTGGTTCTGCGTGTATTGTCTATACGGTTCCAGTCGCATTGTTCCGCTTGGATGCTGTCCTGCGGGAAGCTCTTTTGATTTTGTCCCTCAAAGAGGGTCGTCGGTCAAGTCTTTCATCCTTTTGTTTTGGTGAACGTCACTAATCGTCCCCACGCTAACATAGGAATTGCGCGCGGACAAAGACCCGCCGATTTCAATAGAGTACCTGCGCCCGTGGTCCGCTTAGACAAAAGAAGGATTAGTAGGCTCTTCCTTCTCAAGTGGACAAAAGACACTCTTCCAGGGCCCGGGACAATCACTTTAGTTTCAAATACAGGATCTGGGACTAAAGGACTCAGATTTGGGAATGAATTACTGAGGCAGAAAGAGAAATTGCTGAGACAAAATAAACAGCTAGTATCTTTGAAATCATACAATTCTAGAAGGCAATTTTGTTATCATTTGAAAGAGGAGATGTTGCTCTAAAACTTTCTCACAGAGTCAAGGGAGCGTTCTATGGAAGAAAAAACATGACTGACTCTTTTTTCCATACTACACAGAAATTGCTAATAATTTTTCTGATGTATCAATTATTTCTGCAATATTTCAGGTTCAGATAAATATTATGCCAAACTGACTACATGACATGAAAGAACAAACATTTCTTGATATATGTTGTGTAGAACTCAATTCAAAACAGTCAATAGTTTCAGAGATATGGCGGTTTTAAATTTCATTGTCAATGCAGTATCGAAACGTTCTGGCGTTTGGTAAAAACCTCTGGCACGTTAGGGGTTTTGGGCCTGGCACATTAAGAGTTAAGACACTGTCATAGTCAGAGAATAAAACTTGTTTTCTTTTTGCTTGTGAGGCCACTGAAAAGCTAGCTTTGATTCATTGATGTACCATCAACAGCCACCATACAGATGTTTGAGTAAGGTTACATTCTTCCTGGTTAGTGTCAAACCCATTTCCCTTGTTTGTTGATATGTAAACATTGAATTCATCTTTATGCCTAACAGTAGAAATATATTTCCATGAATATTCAAAAGCCAAAGTTCAGCAGCCGTTAGAGTAGTACTGTAATTTAAGCACCTATTTAAATAGACTGTCTCCTAACATATGTATCAAATTTTGTGCTTACATTCCAAACAAATGTTGCACTGACAACAAGGAAGCTTACCAGGATATCTTTTCTTTCAGCAGCACATGTATTGAAATGAAATCCATTGGATATGTATATTGTGGAATATATTACATGCGTTGTCCTCGGACCTCATAAAAATGTCCGCTGATTTGAATACATTTCTGAACAAGTGTATTGCCTTGTGAAAAGGGAAAAGTTTCCATCAAATATCTGGCTGCAAGTTTGTCTTGCACCAAGGATGTCTGAATTAAGTCTGGCGATAAGTTGGTGTTGACGTTTGTAATAAACCATTCTTAATGTTCCATATTTTACACTGTGACATTGTGTTAAACTTCTGTATCAGTAAAACCTGAACAATGAGTGTTGGGGGGGGGGGGGGGGTGAGACTTAAATATCCATGATTTGAATGGCACACTGCAGAGATCAGAGGAAATCATTTTGTGTTAAATTAATGCAATAATTTTCAGTAGAGATGTGAATGCTGCAGCGACATTGGACAACATGGCATCGTGACCTTGCAATGTTGAAATAGTTTTTGTATTGTATTTATTGCGATGTGACAATGATTTTGTTCGAAAAAATAATCTATGAGCTTATATTATACACTGTACATGAAGCAACTAGATTATGATATGTTTTGTTGTTTTCTTTTTTGATTTGTCATGTTTGTGTGTTTGTTTTTTTAGCACCCTGTCTCCATGTAGTGCCTAAAGTGCCTTGTGATGTATCCCAGTCACTAGAATCAAACTCTCATCTACCATTCTCTCCCTCCACTCCCTTTGGAGAGGGAATATTCCAGCCACCCTGTCATCTTATGGCACTCCAGAGAGAATTCAAATACAGTACTATACTAGTAACTATGAATTTCCCCAGGTAGATAATCTACACACATCTTATTTGACCAGTGTTCTAATAACGTGATCTGGAGATGAAAATGATCAGTGTAAGAATGTAAAGATGTGTATTCTAATGAACAGGTACCCATGGCACAACTTGTGACAACAATAAGCAGTTGCGGATCCAGAGGGGGGCGCAACCGGCGCACGCCCCCCCCCCCTTTATTTTTCATTAAAAACAAAAGAAATTAAAAAAAAAGAATTGAAACCCGGAAGTGGCACCAAAAATATTAGTCACCCCCTCCCCCCTTCAGAGAATTCCTGGATCCGCCCCTGATAAGCTTATTTTGTTCAGAGATCTGAGAGCTGATTGCAAGGTGTGATATGATACCTGGTACTATCGTGACCCTGTCAGGCACTTGAGCTCAAAATGCTGTCAATATTGCACTCAAACAGCTTTCAAATTGTAAATGACAAGAGTTTACATATTTATAACAAGATCCATTGAGAATTTCAACTTACACATGTATTTGTGTGTGTGTGTGTGTGTGTGTGTGTGTGTGTGTGTGTGTGTGTGTGTTGGTAGCATTTTACATTCATGTAACAGTATCAGTGTTGAATTTGATTAAACTCGTGGACTTCTTACAAATGTGTATTCACAAAATGTGTTTTAATAGAGAAAACCTGCATTCACCTCAACAAGCTTTGCCATATGATCATGATGAACTATTGAGGGACTGTATTATGGCATTAGCGTAGAACACCAGGAACCCGCTTCATACAAAGATTTGCAATTATTGCAAGTGTTAATAATTGCAGGGAAGCTTTCCTGAAACAACCAATCAGTTAGATAAGTTGTCACCACAGCTACAATTATTGCAACTTACAACAGTTACATAACTCATCAAGTAAAAGGCTGTAGACTTCCCACAAGAGACCACCATTGTAAAATGGAACACGTCAACACTTAAATCTCATTTTAGGAAATAAAATTATACTTTTTATTTCTCAATCACGGTAGCACCATTTCAGTGCAACACTATTCATTGTAAGCATACAGATGTAAAAATAGAGCTGTTTATGTTACAAACTGAATCACTTAATTGTTTGAATCTGTTTTCTTCTGCGAGTCAAAGAGTTTAAGTTCTTGCACATTACGTCTTATTACATTTCATGTCGGGAGCATTGAGAAACTAAAGAGGCAGTTGTCATTGGAAAACTCAAAGTTTTGCTTCCCATAACTTCCAGTTTCAAAGATTGCATTACAGTAACAGTAAATTATACAATGACAAAATTTGACATGAATTGCACTTAACCGGAATAGATACATCCACCATCTTGATGTAAAGTAAGTTGTACCAAGAGCTGCAAACTAATTTATTGCCATTATTTCTTTTCATCATCTCGTGTTACGTCAAAAGATCTTGGACGGTTCAAAAGTACTTGTATCCATCAGGTTATATCTGGATAAATCAGACATAGATGTGATATGATACCAGAGACTTCTTGCTCCGTTGTTTTGCGATCCCATTTCCAAATTTTACAACCCCTTCAGAGGTATTAATAAACTCTAAGAAGCCGCACTTACTCATGTTAGGTGTACTTCACAATTTCGTCAATCACAGTGCATAAAGATTGTCCGACTAAAACAAGCTAAACATAGATACAGTACAATACAATATGTCTTGACATAAATGCATTGTACGAAATGTTCAAATACTCGAGCACACCATTACATTAAGCATAACATAACTGAAAAGAACATGCGCACGATAGTCATGACCCCGGGATATGACTCAGAGGGAATGGAACTTGCCTGGTGTTTGAAAGCAAACACTGGTGACAATTCTAAGAGCACCGAACTTAGTATTATATTTTTTTTCTGGGATCGAGTGTAACATAGGGTTGTTACACCACTACGGTACTCAAATTTCCCCTGCCCCTCGATTAGAAAAAAAAAAGGGTGGCAAAATCATGCTAATATAACGCAGTTTCTCGTTGGATATACGAGATACTGTGATTTCACACAAACAGAAAATGGGAGACCCAAACCCCCACTTCCATGTACTGAAATGTTGACAAGATTTTGCATTGAAGACAAGTGCCATCTGACATTCTTTATGTGACAAGAATAGGTAGAAAATACCGTTTCTGGTAGTATTCCATTGTTTTCCGTGAGTTTCGTTACTCGTTTAAAGACAATGGAAGATACTGATATTCAGTCAGAAATGTCGAAGAATCCATAAATTTGTATAATTCATATCAATGGAACGAAATCAGCATACCAACCAACTTACCACTTAGTGTTAGCAATATTTCTTTATTTTGTATGTCAATCTGTGGTGTATGTCCGTGTGTATGTCTGATGGTATACATTTGAATGTCTGTGTGGACAATAGTGTGTGTATTCTAGTGTCGGGTTTTTACCATTAATTTCGTTCAAGAAGGATAAATGATACTGAGGTAGTCTGGTTCAACGCATCAATTACATAAATCCATATAACAGTGTATTGCCATGTAGGAAAACAAATGTTGAAGTTAGCTGCTATAGTTAGAGCAGTGATCATGCCTCTGTATACGCTTTTTCTGTCCTTTTCTTTCTGTCCACAAATTTGTAGCCATTGGAAAGTCAGAGTCTTTGGATACCATGGACATTAAGACAGAAAGGTGTTGCAATGTAACAAGTGAAAGGAATGATGGGAACATTCCTGATATACTTTGAAAGACTTTGGCTTCAGTGAATATCTGAATATAACGCAAACAGTGAGCGTTTGCATGTGAGTGAACATTGGAAATAGTGAATATACGATCTGTAAGTGATCTATAGAGGAAGCCGGGATGAGGTTGTGTTCTAGATGATTGACACTTGATGCATTGTTTTCCACCACATAGCGAGTTAGTTACTCCTTCCGCCCATTAAACCAACCCCGAAATAGATGTTGCATGTATATACCAATATTTTGACAGCTATAGATGAGAAAATTTTCACATCTGGTTTGGCAACATTAGCAACGCGATAGTTTGCACTGTTCTAAATATTTTCAAGGATGCAGCGTTGGGAACTAGTAGTCATTTAGACCGTCAGAAACTCTACTGTGATATCGTGGAAGTAAGGGACACTAATCCTACTGTCTAATGTCTCGACTACCATGCTCCCGACCCCTCCATCTGCATATCTATAGTGACGAAATAATATGCGAAATTTTGGACATGTGGGATCATGCAGCTTCTTCAGAGTACATTTGTGGCGCCAAAGAGTATGGTACACAGTTACAGCTAGTATACTTAGTAGTCTGTGAAGTTGGAAGATACTGCATGGTATGGGTCAAAACGCAGTTTGTAAACAAGAGGTAGAATAATGCAACAGTGTCAAACCATTGGCAGCAATTAGTGCAATCCATTACAGGGTTACATCGATCAATCGTGTTCAGAATTCAGGATACAACTTGCATCACCGTCTGACAATGATACTATATTGCAAAGTGTCATAATAGTTCCCAGGTCTGTTCAATACCCGGCTCGCCATCAAGTAGCGGTAAATGCCATTCAGATAATCAATCGATTAACTCTCTAATCCAGGGGGGGGGGCATTTCAGTGTTCGTGTAGTTCGTAAAGAGCTTGCGTCCATTAGGGACTAGCTTCACTCATAGACCAAAGCCCTGACGTGTATTGAGCCCAGGTCTGTTGCCATTGCTACTATGTCCTCACTACTACTCTCTCCTAACGACTTGCCCCAGCAACGAGAATTCAGCAGCTACGTGGAAACACCATCGATCTAGATGACCCAGTTTTTATGTCTGCTGTAACTTTCTCCGCTGGGATAAAATTAGTACCCATTAAATGTGTGTTAGATGATTTCGTACTTTGACTACTCATCACTGATTCATACGGAGTTGAATCACACCTTTCTAACTGCAGATAGTTATATATTGTTGCTGGTACGTCAGTGACAATCCACATTTGGACGAGAAAACAGTGTTTAGAGTATACATCGTGAAATATGTAATCCAGTCATGCCAGTGGAAGGGCTATATGTCGTTCGTCTTCCCTGTAGTACGATAAAAGGCCACTATAATTATCATATAGACGCATTGCTGATAAGATTGTGAGTTATTGTTGGTTAAGTTTAAGTAACTTCAATATTCACGACATTCTAATTTCACGGGAGCATCTCTGTCACGAACGAAGAGCAAAACTTTCTTCAGTTTTGCATTTAAGACTTGTTCAAGTTTGAAACCTAGTAGTAAGGTGTTCTGATACGTCAGCTGGACTCGCATTTTAACGAAACTTAACACACAGCTCTTTACACGCTAAATATACACTTTACCATTCTAAGAAGGGTCTTTCTTGATTGTAACACCAAATGACATTCCATTGAATACTGTGTATTTCCGAGAAAAGGGAAATGTTTCGAAATACTGACACAGTAAATCTGGAAATACAAGACCAGACGTTTCAAATCTATATATGCATGTAAGCCAGTAAGTAGGCCTACAACAAATACTTGACATGTAAATTCCTGATTTCCGTTTCGTAGATCGCACCTATTGCAACGCCTTCAGATTTGTTCAGGTTGACGCAAAATACGAGCAACAACGTCGCAATTACGTGACTTCAAAACTCTTGAACTTTGCGCAAGGCTTCGTGTAACAATTCTTTTTTTTTGCAAAAGCCAAGTGCTCGTGTAGCAAAAGAAATATCGCCTTTAGAAGATTTCTAGTGATTTCGTCATACTGTACTAACTAGTGTTTCTACAACAAAATATTCATCTTTTTTGTCACCAGCTAATACGGGTGGTTCAACCGTGTAATTAACATAAATATTGTAGTCTTCAAATTCTTCTTTTTTCTTCTCATCCTCCTCTTTAAAGTGATTTTTCGGGATTAATTTGCCCAGATAGGAGAGCAACACAGGGAGAAAGACCAGGCCGTGGAGGGCGCCAAACGCCATCGCCAAAAACAGCGTTTTGAAGAATGTTCTGAAGAGGTAAGTAGGGGCAGTGGAGAGTGGACTGAGAGCAATCATGGACGAGAGGGCGCCCTGTGCTATGGGCATACCCACGGCAAAGAGTGCGGAGATGGAGCGTTTGTTCGGATTCTCTTCCGGCGCCGAGACAAAGGCGTAGGTGATGTGCGCAGAGAAGTCAACGCTGAATCCGATACAGAGGATGATGTTGACAACGGAGACCGTGTCGAGGTTCACGCCCCATAGCGACATGTAACCGATGACGGCGGAGTCGATGCTGATGGCACAGAGCGTGACGAAGACAGCGCAGACGGGATGTGGGATCATGACCAGGGACACAATCATCATACACGCCATAGCAATGCCCAGTGTCTGCAGGAGACTGGACAAAGTGCCGATATACTGGTCATAGACCACGAACATTGGGTGGAAGGTAATCATGGAGTAAGGCGACTGACCGGCAAGCTCCCGAACCTTCAGCATCATGTCGCGCTTCTGCATCGCACTGTACATATTCCGGCTGGTCACGAGGAACCGCGAGGCCTTGATGCCAACAGCAGTGACGTTATCGGGTCCGTATTCGAAATTGATGTCGAGCTCGTACTCTTTAAATCTGTAGTCAGTAAGAAAGCGATGTTGTAAGATGTTAAGAAACGTGTCTTTGTCAACTTCACTTGTGCCGAAGATCGTTTTTAGGTACATTGCATACATTCGCAGCCAGGACACAGATAAATCGGCTCCGTGAAACAGGTCAGTTGCTTCGATATCGGCAAGGGTTTGATTCAGGGAATTCTGAGCGGACAGATTCCAGTAGTCCACTTCTTGAGTGGTGGCTACGCTCACTACCGGACCGTATTCACTGAAGAAATCTTCAAGCTCCTTGTAGAACCGCCACGCCGGCGAGCCGTCACGCGCGAGATTCCGCAGCTGCAGCCCCTCCGTGATGTGCATGCAACCGTAGATAGCGCCACCGATGTAGGCAGCAAAGAGCGCCACCGAAAACAGCTTGACCCACTTCTTGGTGATAAACGGGCCGTAGTAGTCCCGGAAGAGCACCATGATTGGATGAATGATGTGTGACGCCGGCTTCTTACATTTCATATCATGCTGTGGCACACCTCCAGCGCAGAATATCCTGTACAACTTATTCGGCGCTTCCTCCTTGGACAAGACCTTCTTACAGGTGTAGCAGTGGAGGTTTTTCGCCTCTCGGTCCCCGATAAACGCCATGCAGGAGCCGAAAAAGGTGATCTGGTAGAAGTAAGCAAACATCATCGCCACGCCGGCGTAGATACAGAAGGCCCTGATGGCGGGGAGGGAGATGGTCGCTCCGATGATGAAAGCGAGGACGGTGGTGAGGTTGGTAATGGTGATCGAGACCGCGGCTTCTGAATACGTGTGACCCATCCTCTCGTGAACGGGCATGTAGATACTTAGCTGACGCCACCCAGCAATCATGATGAACATGTTGTCAACACCAACACCTATAGAATAGAATAGAAATAGATCAAAATGATGACTCAGTATTTTCAGTGCTTGGTCAGTATTTTGTTTTAAATGTCCCACTTATCATTATCCTAAATAGCGACATCTTCAGGGATCATGTTCTCATTACCACATCTTTATGATTACAGTCAGTCTAAACAGCGGAATGTTTATTCCCATTTCAACATCATCTTTTATTGTAGCTTGAGGTATATAGTGAATGAATTCAGCTATGTTAAAAGTTGGAATGTAATCTCAGAAAGAATTTACCGCCAAAGCAAGATAATGTGTTCCATACGCGCTTACAGGTAACGAATGTCCTGTCGTTTTCATAAACTTCATATTCACACATTTTATTGCGAGATATCCGCGCTGAACTAAAAATTTCCCGAAGATGATGGAAGTTATTTAGATCACTTTCATTAAAATCATATTTTAGCAGATATTTGGAAATATTTTGAGTAAATACTGCCTGCTCGTAATTTTTGCACAAGTATGATATTATTGTAATATATTTGAAAGCAAGAACCAAAAACACATAAAAATCTGTAAAGAAAAGACAAATTTTAGACCACTGATGCTCTCCCAACTTCTTATTAGGAAATGTCTCGGAACAAGGGGCAATTATGATTTCCAAGTGTCACGAAATTGAAACTCACCAATGATAAGGAAGGGCATGAGGGAGACGATCTCGTTAAAGGACAGGCCGCAGTAGCTGAGGAAGCCGATCGACGAAACGATGGCGAGCGAGGCGGACAGGACGCCGATCAGACCGAGCCAGGGCTTGCTCTGCACCCAGTCCCGCATGATACACGAGCCGACGGCGAAGACGACCAGCATGCAGAAGGTGGCCACAAAAAGCGGGATCACCCTTTTGCTGGCCTCGCCGACCTCGTCAGCCAGCCCGAAGCTCGTCTCGTATGAAACCACGATGTGCTCGGCCGTCTCAATGAACTTCTCCACCTAGTCCATAATGCGACGTGTGAAAGAATTGATAGATATGCAAGTTAGCGACAAATATCACAAAATTATCCAAAGTTGGAGTTTACTCAGTAATCGTTGTCAGAACAATTTATGGTTGTGTCAATATAACTATGGGAAAATGTGAGGATCATTAGAATGCTATACCTAAACTTGAATTGGCGATGGAATATATCCGAGCTTGACTGTTGTTCTACCTCTCCCCCCCCCCCTTCTTTCTTTCATTAAAAAAATAACAAAAACAAAACTCGACAACTCAGAATAAGGTCGATTCGTCAGACTTACCTCTTGGATGAAGTGTTCCTCCCACACGTAAGAGAGCTCTTCTGCATGTTGCGTTTCTCTTGTAATGCTGTAGATGAGGAGAATCGCCTTGGCACTTTCAATCACGTTCGAATCGGGGAGGAGCTCGACTCCTCCAATGGCGTTCCCAATAAAGACACGCCCCTCATGGGGCGTGGGCAGCTGCATAAAAGGAAACGTCAGCTTCATGTGCTCAATGTACTCCACATTGTCACGTAGCAATGTCATGATGATGTTGTCATGGCAAGCGTGTAGCCACGTCTGACACACGTGGGTGTAGCTGTAGTCGGTGAAGTTCTGAGTGAAAGTGAAGGTTCGGATGAGCTCATCGAGGCGGACGATCTCCTGAAAAGCTTCCTTGGTGAGCACGTTCCCGTGGTCGATCTGCCGAATAATGAGGCTGCCTCGGGTCTGCGGAGATTAATTTGATATAGTGGATAAGGAATGAATGTAATCTTTAAACTTCTTTCAGCTTTCAGAAATATCATAAGGCAGAAATCAATATGCTCTCATGATAGATGATTGCTCGTACCTCCGAAGGAACAATTTGGTACATCAACAATTAGAATATCAAACGAGCAGTTAAAACAATGCACAGTGTAGAGACAGTTTTCGGAAAGTGTGGGAATCAAAACGGAATTTACCTTATCTAGCGAAAACCAAAAGATGGCATTTACAAGGAAATCAACTTGTTCTATCTTCAAGGGCCGACACCAACATTCATAGTATATCCTGACGAATTAAGAAGCATGAGGCTTCAAAATTCTCGCAAAAAGACATGCTTACTCTGACGCTAACGGTTTCACAGTCTGGTGAATAAATGGCACCTTTGAGGTGTTTTAGTTGAGTTTTGAGTGACTAACATTTTCGAGACTTAGATTTCCGCTCTGTAGGACGCGTGTGGCGTTGTTTTATTGCAGACAGAGAATGCTGAGGCATAGAGTTTGGTTTTGTTTGTTTTTAAGGCTTTGAAGGAGAATTATTGTGTCGGGGTTGGTATTTAATACCAAAAGACAATTGATGCAACAGATAGTGGCAATCACCGTTTTAATAATAATATCATCTCAATGACTATGGATTATTCAAAAGTGACGTAAACAAAATATTCTTGAAGTTTTATTGATAAATCAATGTTTAATTTACGTATTCATGTACTTCTTTTATTTAAGGATGGGTTGCGGTTTAAAATTGAAATTGAAATTTTCTAAGCAGTTTCGTTTATCAAGACAATTTATTATCCAAGATCCCTATCTAATTTATATTTTATCCTTCACCATCATAAGCCAACATCAACCTGATGCTATTACAGTGAGTCAAATACCACTTTTCATCCGTCCTGTCCATTAATATTATGTGTTAAGAACAATACGTTTGTATGAATTTAAATGTTAAATTATTGGTTTGTACAAATTTGATGTGAAGATTTACACGCGAAATGATAAAGGATAAGGGATGAAACGCATAGAAGTTATTATCGCGAATTACAGTGATGGAGTAATACTACTATAGGGCCTAACGACAGGTCGCATCGTGTCGTAAATTCAGAGGGGAATCATGCAAGGTTCGTGGATAACGGAAGCGTTGTGTAAAGAGTAAAGATGATCACCAGTTACTGTTAATTTACCGATGAATTATAAAAAAGGCAATCTGCATAAGTAGGCCTACACATTATTTCATATCTCTGTCAAAAGTCTGCCCACTGTCTCGCAATAAAATACAACAGTTCTGAGTCGAGACAACCCGTACCTGTCGGTCAATGAGCTCTCGGTTCGGCAGGAACTCTGTTTCGTTGTCGCCTGAGCCGAAGTACTGCATGAAGACGTTACCATCCGCGCGGCCAGTGCTGCCCTGAGGGGTGAACAGATAGACGACGTCGTCTTCGATATGGAGGCAGGTGATTCCGTGAACGCAGATGATGGCGACAGCGAGTGGCATGAGAAGGAAGAAGACTCGATGACGCGACACGAGCTTGCCTAGATTGTAGAAAGCCGTGGTCATCCAGCGGTCGATGCAGCGGTAGCTCTGCTTCTCGGGTGCCTCGTGGGTGTACATGGTGCCAGAGTCCGGTCTCTCTCTCCACCAGTGAACACTTCGAGCACGTTTGGTTGCTTCGTTTGTAACTTGTGTTAAGCGGAAAAGGTCTCGATTCACTGTGAAACCATCAGCCTGACCGTAGGGAACCGAAGAGAACATACGACTGACTGGGGTCCTTCGGGCAAACGAGGCTGTAGAGTCTGAGGAAAGATTCAGAAAATAAGTTGTCTTTATTGATACTAAACGTAGACCGTTTTTCCTCCTTTTTGAAAATAATGTAAATGAAATATTTATCCCCCTCCCCCCCCCAAAAAAAAAAGTACACTGTACAACAGATTTGAAAAGCAGAACAAAACAACTTGTGCAATGTAGGATCTACCTGCAAAGTGGCATTACGTGATGATAGATGTAACACGTACGAACTTACCTATCTAGGTTCAATTCTCCGAGTGTATTGTTTTAACTGTAGACTTGTCATCTATAGGCGATATGCTGCAATATGATTGTGGTGCTGGAGGTGATACAGCCATAGGTGGAGTGTGGATAAATGATTCAGAATGAATACTGGTGAGGATGGTTTATTACTTAGGCTCATGGTAGTCATTGAGAAAGACCAAGTTCATGTCGGAAGCCGAAGAGGCATACACTATACAAGTAATTTTCTGAAGTGGATACTAGCTATTCCTACAGTTCAAATCCTAACAAAAACAAACAAACAAACAAACAAACAAACAAACAAACAAACAAACCTTAAGTTTGAACACGACCACCAAAGAAACGGACAGAACACGTTCTACGGGTAGGATACGCCGGAACTCATGGGGTAACTACCCGTCACTGCCTGCTCACCGACACACGCGTAAATTGTGAGTGCACGGCTACGATGTTATGATTAATACGTCCACTCGGGCACATCTCCACAGCGCAGAAACGCGCGAAAGCAGATAAGATACATGATGCGAAGACCGACAATCACATCTAGGCAGCTAAAAATTGATATCTGATAAGAATCCGAATATTCATATCTCCCCTGCGTGTGCCGGTGGGCTCTAAGGGTTTGATCACGGTTATATTTAGGTCGACGCTGTGTATCAAGAGCTTGGATTAAACGTTAACTAGGGCAACCCTGGCAGTTTGCATGTTAGTGATGCAGACAGTCCGCAGCTCACGTGTCAGCCTCTCCAAATCTTCTCATCGGATGAGTTTTCTAAATAATCTAAATTCCCGACAAATATATTAATGACAATGTTGATTCTTGAAAGTCAGAAGCCTGCCGGTGGATTGCCCGACATAGCGACGAAATTCAAGCTTTGAAACTAATATACAATATAACGCCCATGGAAGGGAAATGAAACTGGTCTATGACCAACCGATGTATCATGAAGGGATTTTATTTACTGTCATTGTTCCTCAGTTCATTTTTTTTTAGGTCGATGATTTAGATTTGGGAAAAGTGACTAAAAACTAATCTATACTTTCTCTGGCGCATTGCATTAACGTAACAAGCAATAAAGGATTCATGATCATCGTCACCATTATCACCATCATGATCATTGTCACCATCGTCATCATCTTAATCGGACTTATTGTCGACATCTTCATTATTACATGATCAGTGTGAAAGCATCACACTCATGTCGTCATCGCCAAATCATACTTTATGATTATATGAAGAGCTTGCTTCCAAAAGGCGCTACTAAAGCCACTAAAAAATGATGGATTTAGCGCCTTTTGGAAGCAATCTCTTCATGTTATGTTCTCTTTGATTATCAGATTATATACGTGCTATATCACAGAACGACTGTTGAACCCTCAGATATATACAGCTTTCACATTTCATCGGACTGACGATATTATTCATCTCTTTGTAAATAGAATAAAAGATTGCAGCATGAAGAGCAGCAAGTTTGAGAGGAATATTATAGCTTATATCGACCCAATCACCTATATAAAGCGAGTTTGTAATCAAATGCTACATGGTCTATCACGAGGGTCCCGATATTAGCTCCATCTGACCACTCACAGTCACTCGACATGGGGTCTTTACTGTGTAGCTTATTACGTTTATTACCCATATTCACTAGAGAGTTTGTGCACTGCTTCATTGTTGAGAGGGGGAAAGGAAAGAAGGTTTGTAATTACAAAACAATCCTAGTTAGGTTTCTATTTAGGGGGCAGTCCCAACTAAATGAAGATAACTAAAAATGTGTCTTTCCTTCAAGGATGTGTTGATGCGTTCTAGATCAGGAAATGCTACTACATTATGTATACGTCGTATAGATAGATAGAGGGAACGAATGAATAGGATGACATGGATAGCGTAAAGATAATATAACGAGATTTCTGAAAAAGTTGTTTGGAAATTATCATTTCAAATTTCTAATCAAATATCTAGATCCGACGAAGCATTCCTGCTAGAAAAGAAACAATACAACAGTAATTCTCTCAAAGTCGTCTCACAAGTATAATATAGGGAATATTCCCATGAAAATGAATATACAATATGACTGTATGCATGGTTCTCCTTCAGGAACAATTATGTTTTAAGGCCCAATTTCTGGTGTCAATCCATGAGCGTTACCCTGAACAAAAGGGACTTCACATAAATCAGCCGTTCACGTCATGATTGCTATGTTCGCGTTAAATTTGTTTTTGCTCTCACAGTTTTAAGCAAGGCTATAGCGATTCGTTTCACACGTTACAAAGTGAGCGAGCTGAAAGTACGACGACCTGCGAAAATCACTGCGATTGCTGAATAAGCAGTTAAAAGCCACTGTTTGTACCCGCATGCTAAACCCTTTCAACTGGCCTCTTTGCGTTTTAAACATGCATTCAGTCTATCATGACTTTTTATAAAACAAACTTTATTGAAAAGGCAACAATCAATACAATGAATGAAAACATAAGATAATGAATGTGCATGTCTGTATGCGTTTTGAAGACGCAACTAATTATTGTAACTGAAATGAAGTGGATTTAAGACAGCGTGAGAAAGCCGAATGGCCGTTAAGTCCGTGACTCACTCAAGAGATTTATAACGAATCAAATATACCAAGTCGTCACAATATTATATCATTTTAAACAAACATGAGGAGCAATTGGTACTGGACAGACTGCACAGCAAGGTGTGAAATATAAACACTGCATGCTCACTTAGGCTGCGTTCACATAGAAGTATTCGGTATTCGCTATTCGCTATTCGCTATTCGGGCACCGAATACACCGTCACCCGCACCGTCAACTCACCATCCCATGCAGTGAGGATTTCTTCCTCCTACATCCCAGCAAATCTTATTAACAATTTCTAAACTGCATCAAAATGTCAGTCTACATGCTTATTTTTGCTAAAGGGCAAATCCAGACCAAAAGTGTCATTATTTCATAAACAAGAGACGGTATACGCTGCAAGAAAATCGAACAAGCTCGATTCTCACTTTGCTATATTTTTCGCAGCTATTCGGTACTTTCGAATAGTGCCCTCCTATGTGAACCGGTGTGAGGAAATCCTATCGTTCGATTCAAGCTATTCGCGT